>NC_141785.1:16791769-17091769 GCF_054643075.1 Acanthaster planci | reverse complement strand
GAAACCAACCATTTCATATCTGCCGTTTCTTTCATCTGTACAAGTTTCTGTTTATTTTTAAGGACTCATCATAAAAGTAAAATTTTGCAAAGCAGGAGAGCAACTGTAAAACCGCAATTTGGAGATAAAAGTAATTCATATTTATTTGCAAGGCACAAGATACGAGGTAAGTCACGTACATTGAATTTAAAAACTAGTAAATTTTCCTCTGTGATTTGGAAAAAATTAAGAAAACCTGTATTACACCTGTCCAAAAATTTATACATTTGTACAAGTTTGATTCCGACAGTTAATTATTGCTTACGTCAGTTCATCTCGCCTTACAGTGACACGGGATTTCACTCTGCTGTTTTGCTCCTGAAGACCTGTTTTTAACCCAAGTGCAAATACACCCAGTTTCAGACAACTTCACATAGTTAACATTAGCTTCTAGTTACATTATAACCAAGTATACTATTTTATTGTTCCCAATTAAATAAAACATGACGCATGCCCTTGAATTAGAAATCTACTCACATAGTATCCTGCTCAGCACAGTTTGACAGATTAGCGTAAACAACTAGTGTAATTTATCAATGTGGACTTTCACAAATCCTATAATGTATATACTTTTGAAGTAAGAAGCAGTTTGCACTGTGAATTATCCATGTCAAAAGGGCTTCCTTGTCTTACTGGAATAAAGTGCTTAAGAAAACAAGATGCTGTGAACAACTTGATGCCAGGCTTGATCCCCTAACAACCCCCCCAGCATGTAAGATAACATCTCAATGGCTGCAGCCTGGTTTACATCTCGACAGCCCCGCCCTCGTAATTGTCGGCGGAGGCAGGCGGAGTGACGATGCTGGGCTTGTGCGACTCCTGCATCTTGCTGGTGTGCTCCAGGAGGGACAGGCAGACAAAGGCCCAGTTGTACAGGTTCTGGGCTGGCAGGGAGCCATGCTTGGCTACAGCACCGTGGGGCACATCTGGAGCCAGAGAAGGAAAATAAGTGAAAAATTAATGTAACCAGATTTATTAACCCTACCCTGGGTCTATAAAAATATATGAATATACCAAAATTAACCCTAACAGTCCTCAATCCTTCACCTGTTGGAGGACTGAGGACTGTTAGGGTTAAGAATGATTGGGATGAAATGCTTTCGTACTGACAGTCATGCTGATTTCTAATTGTCTATAACCTTCATTCCAATAAACAAGCTCTAGTTTAAGTGGCATCTTAACTTTGCACCACGATTGTGAATACATGCTTTCTTTTCAACTGAGGCGGCTGCTTTTACCCCAGGGACTGCAGGCCAATTTAAGCATTACAACAATGTACTCTCTGGGGTAGCCCCCCTGTAATGACTGAGTAATGGAACCGCTGTTAAAGAGACAACTCACAGGTAGTTGTTTTGCACAAAAGCTAACACAATGTTTACCCCATTACTAGGGGTATTCTCCAGAGTGGATGGTGATCTCATGCTATGCAGTTGCATATTAAGCCTGATCTATGCAATCTATGAATGCGGGTCTGGTGTAATGGGCTAGTTTACACTCCGTTTAGAAATATCCGACTTCACTTCCCCTTTTCAAACAATTTTCCAAGGATGCAGCACGATTGACTGACAGTGCAGAGTAATCAATTGATAGCATAAATCCACTGGTTCCAATTATATATCACAAGGTCGTTAAATTATCAGTGTGCAAGTAGTTGGATCAACCTGTAAGAGGAAATCTGCGCTAAACTGGGGTGAAAATACTGGCTTTGTTACCTTTCAGTCTGGAAGAGATCTTACTGACAGCACTGACGGTGTCAGATGCTGTGGGATCAAAATCTTCAATCTTCCTGATCAGTTCCTGATTGACAAACTGCAGATTGACGGGAGGGAAAGCAGATAGGAAAACTATGCAACAAGGCTTGAAGGAGAAATCCTTTCGTAGTTTTTCATTGGGTAAGCACTGAAACTAGTTTGCTGACAGTGTTCTGGTAACAATTTTGAATGGAAATTAGGTTCTGGTTTATAGGCCTTTTAAAATGGATGCAAACTTCTTATGCTGAAGACCTGCATTACAAATGACATCCAAAGCTCTTTGAAAAAGGTTTGAACAGGAAAAAGTTTGTAAACACTCATTCCTCTACTATTGTGTATTGCATTAAAATATACATATTAAGTTAAATGCCATTGCAAAATAACGATTCCTTTAACACCTGCATTACATTTCTGCTTTTAGTAGGAAATAACATGCCTTGTATTGGCGTTGAACACAAAAAGGGAGATGGAGGTGTCTGTACAGAATAAAATCCTCAAAAGTGCCAGTCTGCTGTGTTTGTGACAGACCCGAGTACAACCAAAGTAGTGTTGTAGTCAAGGCTGTCACATGACCAGAAACAGGTGACAGAGTGGTGATTGACAAAGGAATGCTATTGTTACAGTTCATTGAATAGCTTGTGCCAGTATTGAAGTCGAGACCATCACAAGATCATGCACAATACATGCACAATACAGTCAAAAGTAGCAGAGTGAACAATGACAAAGGAATGCTTGTATAGCAGCTCATTTGAATAGCTTGAGACTTGAATTCAGACTGGAGGTCTTGTGATGGTCATGTTGGGTTCAGTGATCATAGGACACTAACCTGCTTGCAAGTGTTCCACGATTCCAGGTCCCCTTCATCCGCCTTGTCCTGGTAAAAGAGCGTCAGTACCGACACCAGGATGTCGTGGATGACCTTGGGCGGGTCCTTGTAGCTCTTGAGCTCGGCGAAGGCCCGAGTGTTGAGCTTGCCCACCGTCTCGCGGAGGTCCGTTAGCATGATGCGGTCAAACATGATGTCGATGCGCGACTCCTCGCTTCCCTTCTCTGCCTCTGAAGTGGAACGAATGCAAAGGAATTTTCAGATGAATCTTCAGGCCCTGAAGACACTGTGTTCAAAATTCAACTAGCCAACATCTGTTGGTACAAGCTGGCACACATGGTTCTCACCCAGTACAATGGTCCGGTCTCCGCCCTCTGACTCCATGGACACCTCCTTGTGGGCGGCTTGCAGAAGCTTCAGCATCCTCTGCACCTCCTTGTTCTCGTGGCCAGGGAGCTGCTTCAGCTCGCCGATGCTCAGGTCAATCAGGGCCACGGCTCGGCCATCCGGGTCGCGCAGCGGGAAGGCGGTGTGGCGCTGGCCGTAGGCATCTGCTGTCACGGTGTCCGAGTTGTCCACGCACTTGAAAAGGTAGTCCCTTCAATGCAAAAGACACTTTCATTTGTGATGTTATCTTTTGACGAGGCAACTATATTAGCGAAGATTTTAATGAGAACGTTGCATTGAGAAAGATACCACACCATTGGTCCTCCAATACAAAATCCAGGACACCTGGCTTATATCCGCACGTGACCATTTTGAATCTAGTTCAATGAAATATTCACTTTTATTTATTCACTTACATCCAGCAGTGCACAGTCCAAATCTACAAAAATATCATTGAAAACCCATTCCTCTGGATGTCAGTTTTGATTCACATCCACAGAGAATCCACCAGATCTAACAACCAAGCAGCTTCTACTAAGAAACCATGTCCTCTAAAATCCACAGAGAATTGACTGAACCACTTTCTCATGGCTGACAATTCACTCAGAGCTCTTCCACCAAGAATCCTTTTTCCAGAATTTGAATAGTCCCAATGTGGATTTCTTTTCAGGAGTTATGGCCACACTCGCTGTGAACTTCTGGGAAAAATATTTGAATGATTTTTGCCAAGTCTCAACGATGATACCTGAATAGGTTCTCCTTTCTTTCCAGCTTGGATGGGTTCTCGTGGATAGTGATGTTGCCATGACGATCTGTAGTCATCATTCGTCTCAAGACGATATCTTCCATCTAAAGCATACAGTGAGTAGTTGTGTAAGTTACAGGAGGTAAAAATCCATGAGAAAATAAACAGGCATGCAATACTTCATGCAGCGACAAAGTGAAAAATAACGAAGACAGGGTTATGAGTGTTAGTATTTGTGAGTTAACTAAAGAAAAACACTCGGTGCAGAAGGTATGAACTACAGAAGAGCAGGTATTAACAAGCAAATTGAAAATGAATTTTCGAAAGAGCAAAAGATAAAGTTGAGTGTAGGTTTCAGAAACTTATAAGGAGCTCACAAGTTTCAAGGAGCTCTGTATTCCCAAGTTAAATAACTCCCCGAAACTTCTTTCCTTTGGGGAGCAGAATAATTTGACAAGCAATCTTTGACTATTTTCAGTTATTACGCGCCTTCAAACAGACCATATTTCACAAATCTTTCTAAGATAGAAAAGAAATTTATGGTAATCTAGATGTGTCCCTGGTTCCCAACTGTGGACGGTGCATCATGTTGTCAGCGACAGCTAACCTGTTTGGTTGACTCTTCGCTCTGATAACTCTGAATTTTTTTGCTTTTGCCGGTTACTCTCCTCCGCCGGATAGCAGCGTTAACCTCCTGATAAATGGCACCCCCAGGCACATGCACACAACACAGCACACAGAGGAGTAAACCAAGCCGACCCAAGGGGGAAGAGGAAGGAGGGATACACACCATGGGTTAGAAACACAGAGGTGCACCAAAAGGGAACCATGCAAAAAGAAAGAAGAGCAGTCATAGAGGGAGCAAGTAACAGAGAACCATTTTCCAAATGATCACAGCGTTGCTAATTCAGGAACCTTTTGGAAAACCTTTCCTGGTGTGAGGGTAGCCTCGAACCAGAAAATAGCAAAGGGTTTCTGAGCAGAGGCATAAGCAGACAGCTTGACTGGCATGCTCTGACCTTCCATGCCTCTGCAAATCATTGGCCGGTTGTGCATTCACGTGAGGTAAAGCACTGATTCACTTTCTGGTAAGTGTGTCAACAACAATGTTTTTACACTCTGTCCCAATGGAACAGCAGTGTAGCTAGCAATATCCAAATGAATACTGGAATGTCAATTTGGCTTACTGGACACCAGTCAATTAAAGTAAAGATTGATTAGGTTTTCATCACTCTGTGACTGTCCGTGATCAGTCGGAGAATGCTAGGTGTTAGTAAACGCAGTGCATGCTAGCAATAGCTATATGACACCACCACCACAAACCAGATCTCTTTCTATAACAATGACACAAGCTACTTGGTATGATTAAAGTTAAGGCCACAAATTTGATTTAACCACTTCATGCCGGGGCATTTTTCAATGTTGATGATGCTGGGCCGGCATGACCATCATTTTTTCCGTTTTCAAAATCCTTCAAAAATTCATCATTCCATTTAATGGTCGTTTATAGCCGCACCAAGTAATCTTCAGGCACTACTCTAAGTTGACAGGTGACCTTCATTGACGCCCGAGTATTTCAGCCAGGCCTGCAGCCTTGCAAACAGAGCCCAGATTGTGCAGTGTTATATAACTGTCTTTTGTTCATAAACCTGGCTCAGTGCACTGCTGACCTCTTTTCAATAGGGGCCAGATTAGCGTGCAGCGGTGCTGGAGCGCTTTTGTCCCCAGTGGTAATCCGCTCGCTCTCAATGCCCCAAACCCTAGTATAGGGTTTCAAAACAAGGCTGGACTATCACCACTTTTGAGAGTGAAAAATGCCGGTAATGCCCAGCAGCCTGGTCTTCTGTTCGGAGTACGGTCTTTTGTTACAGGGCCCTGTTTCCTTTGTCCGAGTTCGGAGACCCCGGCCACCCATATAAACCATTTGTCTCCGATCCCGGAGTCCCCGGCAGGAAGTGGTTAAGGAACACCATCTCTCTGGATATGAAATGGGTGTGAGTAACATGAAGAGGATGTGCAGATTCAATATCTCAAATATTTAATCAGCAAACAGGTGGTTGTGCTTTTTACATTAGCTAATAGCCAAAACAGATGTGGGTAAACAGGTGCATTCTGGGAGTAGCTAACACTTTTGGTTTCTTTGCAAATCTCACTATTTTGCAGCTTTCTACTTTGCTAGCCTAACAGCTCATGAAGACAGCCACAAAATGCAAAATGCCAAAGGGTCAACACCGCACGCATCCTCGTTTCCTCAATACCTTCTCGTCCGGTTCAACAATATACACATTGATCTCCAGAACGTGGGGACTCCGCCTGTGAATCCAGGCGAGGGCGCTCTCTGTGATGCGTAGTGTCTTCTTCCGGATGTCCACGTACTGGTGGGCCGTGCTGAAGGCTTTTGCCACTCCCTTCACAAAGATATTACACACACACCCAAAAGAAATCACAAATTTCATTAACTTTACTTGGAATAATTAACAAAATGTTGCATATGAGTCATCCAAGCACTGCAGCCAGCTTGGCAAATACTCAGAAGATACCTCTGACACTCAGCATGCTTGTGGCCAGATATTTAAAATTTGACAAGCTTCAGAGGAGTTCTGCAAAGGTTGCTCTTTTGTCAGAATCTGATTGAAAAATGCTGAAATGCTGAGTCAGTTTTTTAGATTGAGCCTACTGGTCAACTTGATTTTCGAATCTTTCACATACTCACCGAAGAGATATTTCTACACAATTACTAACGCAATCTCACCAACTTGGTTTGGTGTTGTTTCAAGCAATGGGTAAAAACGGAATTGGTTCTGCTCTACCGCTGCACATTCAAAGCTACAAATGTCTTGTGCGGGTGACAGAAAGTCTCCTACGTACTTGGAAGAAGCTGATTTCATGTGTGATGAAGATGCTCTTCTCTTGAGGATCATTGAGCGTGTCTATACCCAGGACTCCAAAGACTCTCTTGCGATGGTCCTTCAGGGGAATCACGATGAACGAACCCTGGCGATCCTGAAGAAATGAAAAGAGGTAAATTGAATTAGTGAGCTCAGTTCTACAAATGCATATAGATAAAATAAAAATTACTCTCAATTTCCTTGAGAGGAGACTACTCATGAACCTCTCCAGGAATGAAACTTGGACTTTAAGCGAGGAAATTCTAAGCTTGACAAGACACTGTACAGTGTTTTTCAGTATTTAATGGAATATGTGCGAAGTGAAAAATGAGGAAATCAGCTGATCTGAGCAGAAGTACCATGCCTGCCTCTCAAGGCTCTGCAGGGAGATGAAACCTTCCTGCTTGAGTTTCCTTGATGTATACATTAACCACTTGCCACCGAGGTTTCTGGTACCGGACACCTAATCTTTATACGCGTGGCCAAGGTCTCCGAAATCGGACAAAGGGAACTCGGCTTTGTAACAAAAGACCGTACTTCTAACAAAAGACCAGGCTACTGGGCCTTACCAACATTTTTTCCCTCTCAATAGTGGAGATAATCCAGCCTTGTTTTGAGACAGTATACTACGGTTTGGGGGATTTAGCGCTATCAGATTACCACTGGGGACAAAAGCGCTCCACCACCGCAGCGATGAGCCACACCGTACTGCTGCACGCTAATCTGGCCCCTATTGAAAAGAGGTCAGCAGCGCACTGTGCCAGTTTCGTGAAGAAAAGAAAATTATGTAACACCGCAAAATCTGGGCTCTTTTTACAAGGCGGCAGGCCTGGCAGAAATACTCCAGCATCAATACATGTTGTCTGTCAGATTAGAGTAGAAACCAGAAAGTTCTACATGTGGGTGTAAGTGTCCAGTAAATGAAGATATGAATTTTTAAAAAAATTTAAAGTTTTAAAGAATTTTTAAATTTTGAAAACAGAAAAAAAAAGATAATTATCCCATCCCAACATCATCAACATTGATAACTGCCACCGGCGTGAAGTGGTTAATTGTCCAGGAAATTTCCTGATTTGGAGTACACTGAGGCATGCCACTACTACGGTGTTTGTTAAGGGGAAGCTCAAGCTCTCTGATTGGGGTTATTCAGTAACTAGAACCATTCCAAGGAATGTCTAATTCAAGTGTGAGTAGACACAAATAGAGTTTCATGCAAAATTGACTAATTTTAAAAAGCTGGATAATGATCAAAATTTTCTTTTAAGTCTGATAAATCGTGCATAGATGTTTGCCACGAGAGTAGCAATGATGGAGCGTGGCCGGGGAATGTTGAAAGCAGAATTATTTCAGGCAAAAATAAGCAATGGGAAAAACCACACAACAAAACAAAAGCACAAAAAAATCAAACTCATATACAATGCACTGTGCATCAACCAGACATTATGAAAATGTCTTTCAGTAGTTTGTCACACAATTTTTTTTTGGGGGGGGGGTTAACAGCTCACGTAACAAGGCACTATCTCACTTCCAAAAAGTTTTCATTTTTAACCATCATTCTCCATTGCGGGAAGATAGATTTGGTCTAAAATTTGTGAAATAAATTTCCATTTCTCTTCCCATATTGTTATACGCCAACCAGAGAAATTGGCTAAGTATAAAAGGAAATATTAAACGAGGAGAAACAGGTTACCAGCCAAAACATGCACTTTCATGATTTTATTCTTCTTGTAACTGGCTCCCAATTAATATTTGCTCAGCTCTAGGAAATCAGGCTCTCGTGTGAAATGCACATCACCAACGTTTGATTGGATGTGTATGAAATCTGAACGCTTGCCTGGGTGGAGGGCACCTGATCCGTGGCAAATGGAAGCATGAACACCCAACTGCCCTTCTGTATTTATAAACAATAAAGTGCTGTGACAGTTTGATGCATCCACCTGTGTAAACCACACTGCTGGCAGTGCAAAGGGTAAAAATGAATTAATGATGGGACTCTGCTTAGCAATTTCAGCCACCTCAATCCAGTCAGCAGCAATGTGCATTATGTGAGATCACTACAGCCAAACAGCGGTGTGCATACAATGTTTCAAAACTGCATCACACGTTACTTACTCTAGTCGGGTCATACTCATCAATGGACAGCTTTTTGTATTTCTGATGGTCAGGACCCAGACATGCAATACGGCACACAACAGAATCGTGTCAGAACACAATGAGCAATGTTTGGAAAAACAAATGAAACTGCAGACATCTAAGCCAAAGGAAATCAAGCTGCAGGAAATCCATAGATAATGGTCAACATCCACAGAACACTTCGGAACCCAAATCTTTCACAAAATGACAGCGATGACACATGGCACGCCATAGGAATATCAAGCACTCCAAAGAAAATTCTCTGATTCTAAAACACATATTATGGCTTCAAAGTCATAAACTTTACAATATCAAAAAAGGCTTCATTAAATGATTCATTTCTCAGACATGTAAAGACTGAAACCCAAATCTGACAAATTGATTTACCTGGTGTTTTCTCACAATGTCTCTTTTTAAAGCTTTTTTTTTTCAAGCCTGCACACATCAACAGCTACAAATCTTTGCTCCCCAACAGACATTTTTTCCATCAATGTCAGTTTTAAAATGTCTAAAACTGCTTCCATTCTTTGAGTGTTTGGCACAAACACTTTAATATTCAAACCAGAGATATTTTTTGTTAACTGCCAGCTGTTCAGAATGAGAAAGACAGCGATACTTTAAGCCATGTTTTAACAAGTTACACCTCTTTCTAGAATCAAACAAAAAGGCAATCACACTGTAATTCTTGCACGGACACAGATGGATACCAAAACAATTTGTGGCAATGGGGGGGAGGGGCAAAAGGAAGTTGGGGAGGGGGGAGGTGAGGGGTGGGACCTACCTCTTCTGATCGGTCAGGATTCCAGAACATGATGTTTCCATGATTCTGCACCCTGGGAACGTGGATAGGCTTTCCTGTGTCAACAGCAGTGAAGCTAATATGGGAGAAGACAAAAAAAGGGCAAATTACAAATACTGGGATTACAATGCACAGACAATCCACGTTCATTAAAATACGGGAACACAGTGGGATGTGTAGGTCCCAGAACCCCTTTTTTGTTTGTATTTCTATCCTGTTTGTAAGTGTAACGTCACTTTAGTTTAAACCACGCCCGCTGCACATGCACTGCACACAGAGTTACATGCACATGGCACCATGGAACCAGAAGTTAACGTGTAACTTCAGCGATTTTCCAATGGGAGCCTCCAAATCGTGGCGCGTCTGCCTTTGTGACGAAGTCACTTACGAACCGGATAGACTTCAGCCCTCTTCTGCACTGAGGCAACACATGGATAAACCATTAGTTACCTGCAAAGCTCTGATATTTTTGCAACATACTGGTTTACAAGTGCAACTCAAAGTATAAAACTAGTTTGCAGACTGAATAGGTGACAACATTTCTATCTACAAATAAAAGCTTATATCTCTGAAATGTAGCACTGGGCATGATTCTTAATGGAGCCAAACACAGATCCTCCCACTAACCTGATGCCCTTCATGTCCCTGTACAGGACCTTGTTCAGCATGAAGTGGGCATCATCCGGCGTTGAGGCAACGTAGCGCAGGCATGTGGGACCACGGGCAGGGTAAGAATCGTTGCGCTCCAGCATGGCGATGTTGGCACTGATGCGCTTGCCTCGTCCATGTTGCTCTGCATCCTGGAAAAAAATTCATTGCAGAAACGACTGTCATATAAAATAACCGCCCCCCAATTTGCATTTAATTTTAGATTTTTGTTTCATCGAAAGATGGGTTTGGTCATTTTCAGTTTTTAATTTTGGTCATGTTTTCTGATGTTAAAATCAATTGACTTCCATGGTAGAATTTAGCTGTTAACTTGGCTCAAAACCTTTCAAATGCATAGGAGCCTACTGGTAAAATCTAAAGAGGGAATTCCCAGTAGTTTTGCCATCTCTAGATTTTCCTTTTTTTCATTAATCAGAAAGGAGGCATTTTTATTATTATTTTTTTGCTCAGAATCACCCACACTTTATTTCTGAAATTCCAAACAAACTAGTGAACATGCTTAATCTCATGTTTACCTTGAAGAGGGAATTGAAGACACACTTAAAGACAGGTTGCAGGCTGGCACCGCTGGTCTCTGCTGATGACATGATCATGTTCAACCACTTCTTACGAGCTTGGCCTCGGATACGCTCTTCATATGACCTCTGCATAAATACAGATCTCAATATCACACTTACTCTGATTTAAGTTCTATTTATGCCATATCGTTTTAAATCACATTTATGCATCCAAAATGCTCAACAATGTGAACAGAGTATGCCTAACTGCAACATCAAATAATTGTCCTTCTGCAAAATCTTCTCTGATACTTTATAAATCAAATATTTACAGCTATTCAAAGGCAAAAATGGCAACAGTTAGGATACACACGTTACCACTTCTGTAAAAAAAGATTTCCCGTCTTTTTTTCTTTTTCGAGAATCACATAAGTGAATGACTAACGTATTAAGGGGATGATACATTTAAGATTGGAAGGGGGTAGCAAGCGCCAATTTTAATGAAATGAACTGTGGAAGCAGGCAGAGAAGCCAATCCTACTGTTGGGATGACGCTGGAAATATTTCCAACCTCAAATCAGAGCCAGGCTATCGTACCTCGATGCTGGTCATGAGGAACTCCACCAGGGGATCAAAGTTATCCTCTCCTCCGGGCAGCATGGAGCAGACTGCCTCGATGTATGTCTTGAACTCCCTCTTGCTCAGCCGATTGTCATACTCTTCCTTCATCATGATCATTTTAGCTGAACAAAGTAAAACCGCAAAATTAACCTTGACATCAGAGTTTTTGGGAGGATGTGAGTCCATGAACATTTAATGAATAGTGTACCAAAATGTGATGATGTAAACTGCCTTTGTTCGGGTTTGTGCCATCCATGAGAACCAGAAAAAACACTTCCGTACTTTGTGTCCCAAAAACTTGGAACTTGTTTGCAGTGATTTGAAGATTTCAATGGTAATCCAAATAGAAGCAGATACCATGTAATTATTGAAGTGTTCACCACTGAAAAGCTGGCTCTGAACAGTGTCATAAAAAAAAACAACCTGTGAGAGTGTTATGATCCACAGAGGAATGCTTTCAGAAGCATTTTCATTCGACACCAATTTCTTCACAGAAGAGACAGATGTTCACAGGATGCTATCCACAAACCTTTATTTCTGATAAAAATCAGGTCCTTCAGAACGAACGACCCTCCAAACCATTCAAGCAATCCAAACTTTTTAAGACCACGGCTGTATGTGCTCAGAAGATTCTCTCACCTTTTTGCATGATCTTGGCCTCCATGTTCTCTTTGAATTTACTCATGACGGAGTGGATCTCCTCCAGGTCCAGATATCCAGACCCGTCATTGTCCCACTTCTCAAACAGCTGCTCCAGCATCAGCTTGCGCTTGGCCGACTGGGCCTCGCGACGTGACTAATGATGAAACCAACCAAAACATTACTATTCACCCATCTTATAATGTCTGATTAGCACTGAAGGTGTGAAGAGCAATCACTGAGCTAACACTTAAATACTTCAATAGCAAAATGTTCCCCAAACTTATCATTAATAATGTAATAGCTTGAAAGATACTGTTTCAAAGCGAATATCCAAGGATATTTGGGTAAAATCTAAATGTCATTTCCTGAGATTTCTGGTTTTCCCTGAAAAGCTCATAACAAAAAAAATTTTCTCACATAAATACTACCACCATTCAAAAATGGTAAATAATTTGATTTTGCTGAATGAAATTTGTCCCTACTAATCCCCTGTGTATTTTATTTTTATTAACTCCATAGAACTGGTCACAGCTCTAGTGTTAGAGGCGATAAAATATCCATTGACACAAATCCTGCTAAGTGCAACAGAATGCAACAGTGGCCAATAGTGGTTGAATTTACACTGTATTAATCAACTAGACAAGCAGAGAATGCTGTGTACAGGAATAATGGCTCTCAGCTGTGTTGGATTTTGTCACACTACAAAGCAGGTTGCATAATAAAACCTGAAAGCTGGCTCGGGCCTGAAATTTTTTTTAGAAATTTAACCTCAAACTTTACATATCATACCTTCTGCAAGCGCAGGTATTTCTCCTCTTCGGTCTCAATGTAGCCCTCCTCCAGATACTTGAGGAGCTGCTGGACCACCTCCTCAGGTGGGCTCTCGCCTAGGAAGGCCTCTACGATCTGAACAAACTGGGAGCAGTTCAGAACATTCTCATCAAAGATGCTGGTGGCCACCGAGCCGCAGCGATGAGAGGTAGGGGTCTTGGTAGGCGACTTGATGGAACTGTGGTCTAGAGTTGGAGAAATTCAAAGGATTAGACCTACATGAAGGTGATGTATGCGACATAAATGTGGGTAGCAGGGGACTAGATGCGACAGGATAAAGGCTATAAAGCCTAGATATGGTTCAATTCAAAAGGTTGTATCAGAAGATACACCTGTCATATCAATTAAAGTAACTTAATTCCCTTTCGAGTTATATTGTGACTGTATTAATCATTAATTTTTAAGGGAATTCACATCTGCATTAAGTTTATAATTTTTCCAGAAAAATCTGTGGGGTATTTGGACAACCTGTTAAAAGAAGAAAGCATTTTTGTGTTTGGAGGCACCTTATGCGAATATCAAATTTTCCAAGTTGTACATGACAAGGACCTTGATTCCATAACAAACTGACATGATTGACAACTGTTACAAACCAATGTACCTGATTTTCCTGTTGTCTCTGCCGTGTCTCTATGGAATGTGACACCTTGCTTTTCACCTTCAGGGCCAGTCTCAGGAGCAGCTTCTAAATGGCAAGAATCAATTCAAATAAGTCACTGCCTATTTCTCACTCAGTCCTTTGCTTTTAAACACACATTAAAGAAAGAAGGAATCAGCATAACTTTGTAATGTTATCACAGTTCACCAACTTTGCCAGTGTAAAAGAAATATTAACCTTTTTCTTCAGCTGGTTCTGATTTAATGATCTGTGGCCCTTCTGCAACCTGTTCCTCGCTCTTTACAGCTTCAGTGGCAGAGGTATCAACAACTTCAGCAGGAGCTGCAGCTGCATCAACAGTGGGCTCTTCAGCAGGGACAGATTCGCTGGCAGGTTTGGCCGGTTCTTGTTCTGTTGCTGGCTCTTGCACAGCAGAAGGCTCCTCAACTGCCTTGGTGGAAGGCTCAGCCACTGGCTCGGTTTCCTGTTCTGCAGATTCATCAACAGGTTTTGTAGGAGGTTCCTCGACCGACTCTGTGGGAGGCTCCTCCACTGGCTTGGTAGAAGGCTCTGCCTCAGGTTCGGCTTTCTGTTCTGCAGACTCAGCAACAGGCCCTGCAGAAGGTTCCTCAACATGGTCTGCAGAAGGCTCCTCAACTGGCTCGTCTGCCTGTTGGACTGCCTCTGCAACCTGTTCAGCAGCTTCCTCTTTGGTCTCAGCTGGTTGGTCTTCTTTTTGGTCTGCAGACGGTTCAGCAGTCTGGTCAACAGCCTTTGCTTCTTCGCCTTCTGCTGCAATGGGTTCTTCAGCTTGTACTTCAGGCTTAGTCTCCTCTACTGTCTCTCCTGCAGACTCTGCAGCTTCTGTGTCAACTACTGGTTCCTTCTCTTCTGCTTTGGTTTCATCAGTAAACTTCTCCTAAAGAAATAAACATAAAAACTATGATAAAATTGAACTTTTCTTCTGATATAAGGGACAGCACTGAGTTTTATAACAAGGTTTTAGAAATTTTGTCTGCAATGTGTCAACAGTTTTTAAAACAACACGTGCCGTTTACAAACAAAATAACAACAGACAAATAACAGAGATATGAAATTTCAAAAAAAATTAACCTAAAGATCAAAAATGATAAAAAGAAATAAAAGAAATGGAATAAAAATTAAAAAAGCAGTAATTACCTCTTCTTGCTTTTCTGCGGCACCTTCCTCTTCTTCTGGAACTTTTTCCAGAGCTTCAGTTCCCTCTTCTGATGGACCTCCAATATTCAATATCTCCCCCGTCGCAGATATGACATCTTCAGAGCTTACTTCAGCAGGTGCTTCTTCAGGGGCCTGCTGCTCAGGTTTCTTCCCCTCAGGGGTGGGTGGTTTCTGATCCAGCCCCTTGGCAATGCTGCTGGGCGCTGGAGTACCAGGCACACTGCGCACCATGCTGTCCTCAGAGATGCTGTCCAGCTCATCAGAGACTTCGTCAAGCTCGACCACTGGCCCTGGAATAACCAAGAAATGAAACACCTAAACACTATCTGTAACAACTTGTCCTTTGCATTAATGAATGATACTGACACTGATATTTTTGTCTGTAGCTGTGGGCCTCAAGCTGGACCAAGAGAGGGCGCTATTTCCTCAGCAAAGGAGGCTCCTTTGGTACTAATTGCGCATTGTCGGTTCACGAGCGACTAGGAAATGCCCGCATTGCAGTCACATCGCAACCAACAGAATGAATGCTCCCAACCAATGCGGCTCTTTTATTCCAATGAGGAGGTGCTTCGATCTGCTTAGGCAAGATCCAAAGCCGCAGCCATGAAATACCTGATTCCAATGTGGTTCAGTAGTGAATGTGAAGGTCCAGTAATTTTCAAAACCTTTTAAGACTCTTTTTGTGACTTACTTGTGTAGGGTTAAACTTTCTCTCATGACAGGCCAGATGTCAAATGATCTCTAAAGAATATTTTATGGGTTATTTGGGCAATGTGCCAATTAATGTCCCACATTTCTAACTTTATTATTCAAAATTCCTTGTTTGTAAACTACATGAATAAATTTTATAGAGGGTTTAATTTTTTTCTGGACATCCTATTCTAATGGGTCAATCTGGGTCCAAAAACATGGTACCACTAAATGGTGCCCAAAAACCTGTGCTTAGCAGAGAAGGTTACATTCAGTTTCATAGTCTTCATTGTTTGCCGTTAATCTTCTGGGACACAAAAGCCAAAAGTGACATTATTGTTGTAGCAAGGTTAACAGAACTCGCCAAACAAATTATCTTGTTATAACCAAAACCAATCAAGGGACTGGAAAACCGACTACAAGACTCGGGATTCCACAATTCAGTCCTACATAATTGTCTATTGCAATTGAAGAGTCCGGGACCATACCCCCCCCCCCGGAACACTTTTCTTTACTTACATTTTCTGGGGTTACGAAGATACCGCTTGACAGCCCATGGCGAATTGTCCCAGAAGTGCTCAAACAAACCCAACACCCGGTGCCGGTCAATGACCCCAACCCCGGCACGGTCGCATATGTCGAAGAGCTTGGTCAAGATATCGCGCCTTGCCTCTAAGATGGCCGCCCGCCTATATGCAGCGGCACAGCGTTGGAGGTGCACCAGGAGCTCGTTGAAAAGTCTGGGAGTCATGTTGGTGATGTACTGCTTCAGGTACTGTATAGGAACGTGCGAAAGGAAAAAAATGTGCTTGATGAAGTTGACAGTCTTCTTTCTCACAGTAAAGAAATTAATAGAGTCCAAGCAACAATTTAACACAGAGGAAAAATCAAAACTGCAGTGAAAAAAACAAGTTGTCGGAATTGCTCATTTCAAAGATTTCATTTAAGAGTGGGAGGATCGAATCCAAATTTCAAATGCTTACTTGAACAAAATCATCCGCGCCAACTTTCTCTGTGGAGGCCTCCTTCTTGATGAACATTTCACTCAGTTCAGCAGCTGAAATGAAAGAATTAACACAAGCAGAAAAATATGAAGACATTTTGAAATTTGAAAATTCTAAAAAGAATCAAAGTGTAGGATTCACTTACACACTGGCAATCATTTCCGGAAGCAATAGGGTCTGCCTTATCTACCCTTGAGAATATGTCAAAGTTGGATCAGGGCCAAGTTTAATTGGGGATCACTAATAAACAGCTGGTAAATTCTGCCTGGTAGCCAGGATGCATGTTGTACATAGGTTACCAGCCAAAACTTGACCAATAGTTGACAAATGATTCCTGATTGAACTTGGCCTGGGCAAAGTTTTCAGCTACCGTTTTACTGTGTGGTGGAAAGGTCAATAAATATTGGTCATTTGGTGTTGAATAAAAAAAAAACAATGATAAACACCTGCAGGCATCCTGATTTCAGGGACTCTGACATCAAAATGTTTGGAGTGGCAGACTTTGGGGAACTATTTCCGTCCTCTAAAGATACGCTAGCCTTACATACCTAGTGTGGACTTGTGAACAAAAGATGTCCATACGAAGCAGGAAAGGAAAACATTCTGTGGACTTACACACATCCACAGGACGTTTCCCCTTCTCTGAAAAAGAAGTTTAGAGGCATTTTGGGGTAGGGGTCAGGAAGAGGAATAGTCAAGGAAACCTTGTGCAAAAAGGCAGCTGAAAATCATGTTCCAAGTTCAAGAAAAATGAGTATTTTCACCCAGTTTTCTTAACTGCACGAAAAGAAAGGAATGTCCATAGTAGGTATGTAAGGTAAGTGTGGGTTTAAAACAAGTTGTAAAGTTCAGTAGATGTTAAGTTAACTGGTTCATCTCAGCACTGCACTAAACAACTCATGACAGAGATGCACAAGATGCAATGATTGAGTTTTTTCCTGACCTTTTTGGTCATCATCTGGCAGTCCCTCCAGCACCTCAGCAAAGGACTGTACAGTCGTCTGCAAGACCTGCATCTCAATCAACCCATCGTCATCGATCAGCCATTCCTGATAGTTCTGGCGCAGCCGGGCTGATCGCTGCTGTCTCTCTTGATTTCTCAGCCTGGCCTGCCGCTCCTGCTCCTCCCGACGGCGTCGTGCATCGGCTTTGATTTTGGCAAGTCTGAGACGGCAAATTCAATGGCCAAACAATGTTTTTTATCAGGGGGGACATTTCAGTTTGTCATCCAACATTTTCCTTATTTGCCCAGGCTAGTACAAACTGGATGTGCTGAATCCAATTTTGCAGAAGACAACGAAGTAATCAACTTCATTAACAACCTATCCTATTTTTAACAGTAAATACACTGCAAACAAACAGTGCATACCTTTGGTAAAAATATTTGAAATTTTGCATGAGTCAGCTATTGTGACCTATAGACAGATTAAAAGCTGATGAAGTCCGAGAACTTTTGTTCCTTTTTTTATCAACTTTTTTTTACAAAAACTGCAGCCAAACATCAAATATTCACCCCCTTGATCCTATCAAGATTTCTTCGCCTCCAGTGGTTTAAGTGTACATTTTCTTCGGCCGTCTTCAAAACTTATTTTAGTGTTAGTGTGCATCATTCCTCATACACTTGAGGGGATAAGGTTTTCTTAAGATAAGTTTGGCAGTCATACCTGTTGTCTTCAAATGAGAAGACGTGTTTTTTCAATTCCTCTGTGACCTCTCGCAGTCCTCTGATATATGGCGAAGCCTCTGGGAAATTACTGTACCGTGGGTTGTTTCTCATCAGGTACTGCGCCAGGAAATTGATGGGGTTGAAGTTGGGGTTGGCCTGATTGCTCTCTGTCAGGCCCCTTTTCTCTGCCTCCATGAGCAGTTTCTCAATGCCCAAGATCAACGTCGGGAGGAGTTTATCGAGGAGATATGCACGGGCGTCAACTGTGACATGGTTGTCGTTCAGCCACTCCAAGGCCAGCGTGTCCACTGGGATACGTCTCGCCAGACGTTGCTTCTCCTCCCGGACCGTCTCCACATGGAGCTTCTTTTCTTCCTTCATTTGCAGGTACCTCTCTCGCACCCGCTGCTCATGGAATCTCTTCCAGCGCCGGACGGCTGATTTCACCATCGGCATCAGGAAGTCGGCCATCTCGGTCTTCTCACGCAGGGAGCGCACTGATGGGGGCCGCTCACGGACAGGACTGACGGTCCCATCTGATGAACGGCCCGGGGGGTGTGGCACACGCCCCCCGGAGCCTTGCCGAGAGTGTGGACGGGGACTTTCCGCGACCTGAAAGCCCACACGTGAGGAGGGCCGGGAATTTCCTCGAGATGGAGGTCTTGGGTCTGAATAAGTTCTGCGGCCCATGCCCGCTGACCCTGGAAGGGGACTCACAGTCTCGACATTTGCCATAGTTCAACCACCTACCATTAACACCCCAAAAGAAAAAATACAGATATCTTTGAACAAAATGAGGATAATTAAAACAAAGCGTAATGTAATTGCAATTTTGAATATGCTAGATGAAAATTTCAAATTCATTTTTTAGTTTTTATTTTTTTATCAGAGACAGCACAAATGCATGCCATTTATCTGGGACTAATATGACACCGAACTGAGTTGACTTAGGACCAAGTGGAACAAGGATCGCATTTGTTTGAGACCAAGGATTTTCAAGTTAACTTGAAAGCATATGCCCTACACAGCATGAGAACATTCTCCTGTCTCACCCCAATTATATAGCACTGTCCCAATGCCAACTACTAATGCTATGATGGGGAGGCAACATCCCCAGTATCTTCAGTGCTGCTGCAGCCTCAGAAAACTATTCCATATACAGATACATGTACCACTAATTTTTCCCTGCAGTGACCTTTTAGCCACCTGAAAGCAACATGTTCTAAAACGTCAATTTAGAAGTGAAAGTATTTAGGTATTCACTCAAAAAGCCCTTAGAATTTTTCTGACCACTGTTGAATCTGCCATCAGCCAATCACATTTTCTTTCCTTTCACGGCTGTGGAAGATTATTTTGAAAAGGGGAAGTAAAGTCGAAGATGCGAAGAAGCATCGACTAAAACAAAAGTTTTAGTCATAACACAATGCGCAGTGTGCTATCACTATCACTTTTCTCGCGATCATGTTGATTGACTGATCGCGGCCATCATTTTACACTGTTGATGTACCCTAACATGCATGGTGCGGCCCCTAACACAGTGCACTTCATTCCATTTTTTGCCTAAAGGCCCAACTAGTTGGTACTTTACGTGAGAAATACTTTCACTTCAAATTCCACAAGTTGAGTTTCATTAAGCTCTCACTATTCCTGTGCATGAATGTGATGTTTAAATACACACTACAAATTTCCAGCGAAATTGTATTTTGACCTGATTCTGATTTTTTTCTGGGGCAGAGAGGCGAGGTGCACAACGAACTCAAATGTGCAAAAACTAAGAAATTAATTTTATTCTAAACTTGCAGCTGGGTATGCTAGTAAGTGGGTAGAATTTACCAACTTTATGAATCGTAATATGGGATAAGATTTGTTCATGCTACAGGCGGGATAGGTACCTCTCAGTTTCTCTCATCAGAATCGTGAGGAAATTCAATTGAAAAAGGAAAGTCTGTGTCACTGGTCATGACACCTCAAAGGTTGGATTGAAAAGAACAGATAGGACTAGTGTTACGACCCTGTGTAAACAAAAAAGTCTACACAGATTTCAAATAGGCATATGCACAACCTAATAAAACTGCTCAGGTAAAATAGTTCAAATTAAGGCTGGTTCATACTTCGTGTGAAAGCAAAAATGGAGGCCAATTTCTGACGTCAAATCACATATTCGCGCGGCGAATTTGCAAAAGTTGAACTCATTTCAACTCGAGTGAAATTTTGCCACAAATCTTTCATGACATCAGCTTCACTTTGCTTTCACTTGTAATATCCCCTTAATCCTCTTCTCCCCTTTTCGAAATTTGTACGCAATAGTTATTTCCCCTCTGTTCATGCCTTGCCAGGCCTCTCCAAGGCTCTCCCCTTGCTTTCTTGCCTGTGTCCTGGGTCGGACGTTCTCTTATTGCTTTTAAAAATAATTTTAGTGTCTTTTCTTGGTGGTCTTTTGTTAAACGGTGTAATTGGTCTATATCTGTAAACTTCTTCTTTCTGAGCTTTTGATGTTTCTTATGAACAGTTGATGCCAATAAAGGTATTTCGAAGACTCAGACCTAGGCCTGGCGTTAATGATGTCGGGGCCTAGGCCTAATTATAATGATTAAAATCAAGTTATACTGCCAGGACTGGATATACCTTTCGTTCAGCCTTGGCTCTCAATTTACAGTGAATAATGTACTTAATTACTCACCTGAATTTAATCTTTATGAACTAGACCTACTACAAAATACAGGGTAAATCACATTTTGGGGAAGATCGTCTCACAGAAGATGAAAACATGGTACGTAGGTTATACAAGTACTTATGATAAGACCTGTAGACGATCAAGATCGCTTGTCCCATCGCGCGCGCGTACGCCAAGCAAGCTAGCCAGCTTCCCGTTTCCCTGTTGCTATGGTGCGAAATGAGCATGTCTGCTGACCCCTATGAATATGCAGTTTAGATATGAGGGCTACATATAACCTTTGACCTCCATAAACAGACTGAAATATCCCTGGTTGCCATTGTAAGCTAATGACAGCTTTACATTTTTGCTGATAAGAAGTCGGGAACCAGTGACACGTTCCACCCAGGAAGCCGGAATCTCGTCTGAAGTTGCCCCTAAACACGTCCATTTTTTTGTCTTTATCGAATAAAATATGTGAAGGTGACCGCTCATAATCAGAAGAACTTTGTCTGGCTACGAGAATCTGAAGAATGGCCCTTGTGACCGTGCAGCGCTCACCCTCAAACAGCAACTCAAGCTCCACCATTTCGGTAAGTAGATGCAACATCATGCACTTGAACATGTTGAACGCTGAGGAAAGAAGATCTCAATCTGAATCTCAGCAGAAGGTTGACAGGGCATCACCGCACGGCGTCATTATCCAGATCAGTACATAAACCGTAGAGCGAGGAAACACATGAAATAAAGGAGATGAAAACAGTCATGACAGTGAATATTTTGACCCCTCCCCCCAAAAAGTCACCCTTTCCTTTGTTCAGTAGTACTAGTACTTGAGGCCTCAATCTTGTTTTCTGCATATCATGTTATACATGTAACTTATAAGCGTCCTGAACTACATAAAAAGGTCATTGGTCAATTGCTTTTTCTGTGACTTCGGGCGGGTAGTGAGAGTCAACTACAGCAACTCCGAACACGCAATTTATTTTACACGTTTTTTGAACAACCCTAAGAAAGAAATATCCCCGCAAAACATTAATCTGTTTCCATTTTATTACATATTCCAATTCAAGACATTGTGTTCACAGTGTGAAAAAATGACGAATTGTTGCATTATGGATTTGGGATTTAAATATGGACAAACTTAACATTTTAAAGCTTACCAGAAGAAGAAAATTTTGTGGTATTCCACAGAGACTGGTTTTTGTCTTGGACTACGATTCTGAATCTTATTGAGCTACATGTACGTGTAGTCTGAGCTCAATAAGTCCTCTGACTCTTTGTTCCCTCAACAGATCTCTTGTTTAATCATGACGAACAATGATCACACAACATCTGAAATTAAATCAGAAAGATTTGTACATGTATAGCATGCATGCTATGCTAAGGCCTCATGAAAGAAATACATTGTAGCTACATGTACATGTATACTGTTCTCTATTGGCCAATCTGAATTACAACTTGAGGCTCATTCTTTCCGCATTGACCAGTCAGGTTTATTTTTCAGCCTGAAGTGACTTTGCCCTTATTAAAAAAAAGAAATTTAAGGGTAATTATTTTCTTCTTACAAACTGTTGAGAATTTATTTGTTATTTTGAAATGTGTCTAGTAAACTCCCTGCATATTCTGTTGATGAGCAGGTTTGGGATATATTCTGAAGAAGATATAAATTGATGTGTGAATGGTTTATTACCTCCATGTAGATTCATGCATAAAATGCACGGCTTATTTGAAATTCAGTCCCATATTATGCGATGAGAATGTCAGCAAGGTTTATTGCTTAATTCCCCCTTTGGAGTGGATGGTTTATGTGGCATAATAAGTTAGGCAGCCAGCCTTTATAAATGTGCCTGATTACGGTTTGATCTCCCGGTCAGATTGGTAGATTTTTCAGATTTTTCCCCTTACCCCAAAAGGTGAAATATTAAACTGTCATGATTTAAAGTAAATCCCATGCGAAGAGGATTTTTTGGAGGATGAAAAGTTTGAAATACACACCATCTGCATTCCACATTTACAAGTTCAGAGTGACAGTGTAAGCATAGAACGAGATGAAGACTTGTGGTAAAAATGCTACATGTACATGTAAGTACCCCAAAACACTCTGGACCATGAGCCAAGGTCAAACAAATATCAAGTGCCTTAACATTCCAGTTGGTACTGGTAACATGCTAGTCTACATGTACCGGTAGGTGAACAGGGTCATGGCAATCCTGACAGATGCCGATCCTGAGGCTGCTATTCTGTTGATTAAACTTACCTCCTTATCTACTCAGTGTCCTTTACCTTTCCTTTTTTCCCAATTCTAGATGATTTACTATTTTTTGTCCTGTCCATGGTACTGGTATTTTGCAAATTTATTTTTTTAAATAAAGAAATGAAACAATGGATATTAATTGTAATCAGTAACATACACATACACATGTAACAACTGGGATATTCTTCTCTCCCTAATCCTGCGAATTGCAGCAAATTGCAACAGGTGTTAAAGTCTGGTAAACTTTCTGGCAATCAACAGCAGAGCTCTGCATATACCTCTGCCTATGTACATGTATGTATGTGATAGTCTTATTAAACAATGCCACTTTTGGGGATCCTGTGATGTCTGACAGCCTCAGACTTGGGGGGGGGGCTGTCTTGCACCTTTGAGGGATACAGTAGTTGACCTGTTGATCTCTTTGCACTCATAAGGCAAGTAACTTTAACAAATCATGCACATTGAAGCATATTGAAGGGTTTTATTTTATATTTGATTTATTTTTTAGTTCAAATACCAGAAAGGTTGGGGTGATGAGGGGGTCATACTCAATTAATAAATATTTTGCCATTTTCGCTAGGTGAGTGTAATTGTGGCCAAACTCGTCCTGCTTTCAACCAACCAAAGAACTTTCCTATCACAAAAAAAGTACCTTTGCATCTATTAGTGATGTGCTTCACCAACATTTACATTTATTTCCCTCAAATTTTCAAACCATGTACCCTCTTTGCACACACATCATCTACCAATCTAGTACTGCCATGTATGATGTCAGTTACTTTTTTTTTGTTCTCTTAAAAAAGTTTTAAAAACAAATAAGGTTGAACACTTGTAAGGCCCCAAAATTTTAACAACTCTTTGATGCTCTTTCTGATTTTCCACCTGGTTTTCTAGAATCAAGCATTTTGAATATTGAATAGTCCTCTGAGCTTTGACGGTGAAAAAATATATCATTGTACTATTTGTGATAATATTTATATTTAAGAACCACTCAATGAATTTTTCTGTAATAGAAAGTAGGTTTGCGGTAGCACCATGGACGTATCTCTTTTGTGAGTATTTGCGGTTCTGAAAAGAACCAGTGGTACTTGGCGTTTCGAGCAGTATGCTCTGCTCGTCATCAGGAATTTTTCTTTGTTTCACTTTATACATCTTTATATTCTTCTTCAGAGTATGAAAACCGTTTTAAGCACTGTTGAGGTACAATGAACAAGTGTACTGAAAAGGGCACTTTTCCAACATGAAATTGTCCAAGCATTCCCAGACAAGTGAGGGCGCTGTTGCTGTGATGTGAGTCAGGGAAGACACTTTCCAGTTTGCATGTTAGTGTGTTCAAATGTAAACCCCAAATTTTGCTCTTTGGAAACAGTTCTGAGAAAGGGTCACTCACTGGCTTACTGAGTGACACAGATGTACAGTACATGGTGTACATACAGTGTATGTACAGTACATGTACGTTTATATGTTGGTACGTTTATATGTTGGTCCCTAAATCTCCATTTGAAATAACACAATCACACACTATAGTGGTAAGGACTGCATAGATATATTGGTAGTTGTCAAACAATCCTAAACATTATGAGGACACCCCCCAAAAAATGAAGACATGTATCAATCCGAAGGGTCTTGTGCAAATTTCTTTTAAAAAAAAAGACTGAAAGAATTGTCTCTTACATGCAATGGTGGTAGAGCTACCTGTATTTCTTACCAAAAAAGCCTTTGTACTTGTTAAGGTCTGTTTGCTTCACAGTGTTACAGGTACATGTATTGTACCAACATTACTATGGAGCTGGAGTATTGTTTGCCTGATCCTGCTTACCATCAGTGCAGTAATCATGTATACCAGTACATGTAGGATGTGCATGTCGCGCTCACTTTTTTGTGACCCTGGAGCAGCAGTTACCTAAATTCCCTTGGGAGGTTACTGGGCTTATTATACCTGTTGCAGAACTTGCAGACAGTCCTTTTGTTGTGTCTGTTCTGTTACGCAAAGGCTTGGGGGATACTCTCCACAGACCTTTTACTACATGCACATGTAGCTGAATAGAGAATAGACCACGTCGGAATCTTTTGTCTGAAATTATGAGCTGACAGCGAGTTAGAAAGTTTCTCCTGTTAAGAAGATTCAACTGGTCATGATTGATAGAATGTGTGTTTTTATCAGTGTATGGACTTGTCCTCCACAATCTCACTTTCCAATGCTTTCTTAGCTCAGTTCCGCTTTAAAAATTAGAAAATGCCCCAGTCACTTGCCAGGTTGGCACCAGACCAAGTATTTGGTCATTCCATCAGGGCAGTATCCTGACACCTCAGTCTGTCAAGCTCACTTAAGCCTCATCGGTAGGATTCAGGCCAAGAACAGTCCCATCAACGTTACAGTAATCCAGTACTAGTACATTGTACATGTTCTGGAAATGGTATGTGTTTTGCGGCTGTGATACTTACAAGGTATTCTACATGTACATGTACTTGGACTTACATTGTACACATGCACCGTAATATATGGGTCGTAGGAGTGCATGTATTGGGCTTGAGAGAGTGAATGATGCCTATGCTTCTTTTTTTTTTGTTTTACACATTTTACGCATTTCCTACCGGTGCATGTAGGAATTGATCTTGTAAATGATTGATGAATATCATGTTCGGTGTACATGTACACATAATTGGTATTTTAAACCAAGATTTCCCCTGCCTATTCAACTGTGAGGTGGCTCACCTCACTGATTTTGTTGACCACCTTGAATTCTACCACCTCACATTTAAAACAGACAAAGATTGAAGGAAAAAGGAAAATAATTTAGATGTTTGGAAATAAATCAATTTTAGATCATTCAGAAGGGTAAAAGGGGACACAGAATACAAGAGTGATTTATTTTAGAGAGGAAATTTAGAGTAAGTACATAGAATAGAGTATAGAATTTATTTTAGGCCTTTTTGAAAACACTCGCTTTTGTTTCAGATGCCAAAATTTTGGCAAAATTTGTTTGACCACCTCAAACATGTCAGTACCCTAGGGGAACCCTGCTTTAAAGTTTACATTTGAATACTCCTAAATTTCCATTGTTCTGGACCTCTTACCCTGGAAAACCTTGAATAATGGTAACCATCTGATGCGTGTTTCTGGCTCACTTCCTCAAATCCTCCTTGACTGGCTACTCATGGTCTGCAAGGTATGACTCACATACTCAGATCTGGTTTGTGGTTGGAAGTCTGAGTGTGGAAAACGTGCACAGGTGGAACATACATGTACAAGTTTTGGTATGTTTAGGCTCAGTGTAGTATTCATTTTTTCCTCAGTATGCTTAGAATTGCAGGTTTGGGCTACATGTATACAATGTATCCAAGGTCTGTAAAGCATTCATTGTTATATTTGGAGATTGAAGTGACTTTCATGTACACAAAGTATTGTGTCTTTCAAAATTCACCATCTTGATATTTTTTTTTGTGCAGATCAATAGATCACCATATGTACATTTATCATTGCCTTGACGCCTTCAGTAGTCATTAAACATGACCATGAAATTGAACTTTGGCTGATTGTGTGCAGTGTGTACCGGTACACTGTACATACACATGTACATGTACACTGGTACTTATTGAAACTCTTTGTCAAATTATAGGCCCGAACCCCGAGATGCTTTCCCTTCAGTTGCTTTCCTGAAATCCAGCACCGTGCAGGCAGAGCAATGATGCCATAAATTTGTACTTGCCACAAAATTGGAGTCCTGAGTCCTTGTGTAGGGTACCAGTAAAGTGGTTCGTCTGGATCCTACCCTTCTGAAGTCCTCAAAATCATGCAAATGCAGTCGTTGGTTTGGGAAGCATTTCAGGTGGTGAGCATTCATCAATTTTAGAGGCTTGCCTGTTGCACTGTCCTCGGGGTACAGTGGGTGAACATGGATACTTGTGCAGTACACTGATTTTGCACTCTCACCCTGAGGAGGCAAAATATCTGATTCCTTCACTGAAAATGATTACATTAGAGAAACCATATCCTTTTAGGGAGAGCGAATTGGAATTTCACTTGATGTGAAAGGAATCTTGGGTTAAGGAATTTAATTTGGCCTGCCTTAAAGGGAATTGTAATATGACGAGGGGTTCAGAGTCTCTCTGTCATGCACGCTCCGCTCTTGGAGGGATTAACTTTTCATGATAAAGGAATCTACAAGTGTGTAATATCATTAGCTAGGTTACATGTGCATGTAGTTGAAATTTTTAATATACTTTGGAGTAGAAATGGCAGTTTAAATGGTTTCCATCTCATGTTCTTCATTAAAAGATTAAAAAAGGTAAATTGCTTGGGTTTTTGTAAATGAAAAAAAATGAATCTGAGTGCATTAGGTGCAAAATCGTCTTTCATTTCAACATCTGTCTGAGGAAAGTCACACCTTCAGTTTGTTGCCAAACTGTGCCAATATATTTCTAGTACCTTAGGCTGGGTATTGATACCATTTTTATCCTTCAGATACATGCATTTCTGCAATTAGTTCTGAAGTGTATTTTACCAATTTCAAAATACATTTCACCATTTTGTAATACATTTTGCCAATTTCAAAAACATTTTTGTAAGTTGCCTGTAGTTGGGCAAATGTAGTTGCGTAGAGGCTGCTGTATTACCTCCAGCTTTCCAGACTGTAACTAAATTGTCTGACGTGTTAGTGACAGTTTTACACACATGCATACACTGTACATGTACCTTTACCCATATTTTTCTACAGTTTTGCTGGGGGATAAAGGAATACATGTACATGTACGTACATTGTGTTCATTGCATGTACATGTGTTTTTCCAAATTGGGAATTTTTTTTCAATTAATTGTCTAGCCATTCAAGACTGGAAAAAAGGAAAGGAAGAATTGTCATGTACATGTACTGGTACCGTACTGTAGTTATGATTCATGAATTTCTGTTTTTTTCTATGTCTACTGTTGTTTACCTGTAAAATGCTACTTGGTGGTGACATTTGCCATCATAGTATTATTGACTCGCTTGGCATATTTAGTCAAACAGTGGAGGGCAGTTGTGTTTGCCCACCAGAGCTCAAGTAAGAGATCGTAATGCGGCACTTGCCACACACAGACCTGCGGTGGCCTGTATTGTAGCAATATGCAAACGTGCCTGGGGACTGTTCCCGGATGACTTTCTGCAGTCAGGTGACAGCTACCGTAGTACAATACAGACGGCCTAGTTGTGTGCATGTAATGTTGTGTACGCTGTACTGTAGGCTAGGTTTACTGTGGGATTCTGTATCCTGGAGTGGGCAAATCCTCCTCGCTGGTATCTTGGAAAGTCCTCCATCTACATGTAGCTCTTTTGATTGGTGGATGGCTGTTGAATTAGTGATCGAGAGGGATATACCACCCTTACCGGTATGTATGTAATTGCAGTCATCAGCATGTTTGCCTCAGTGTTAAACAGTTCACAACAACATGAGCACTGGCATACGCAAAACATGCTGCATACATGTGCTCACAGTGTACAGTATGCGTACATGTTGCACTGTCATGGGGACACATAGGAACATGCATCATGCTACATGTAGCTACATAAACTGTAGGTCTACACGATGCAGGCTTTCTGTTGTACATGTACCACAAACATGTACCCGGTACACAAATAAGAATTTTTAATGTAGACCTACTTGGCCTCTGAACAGATGGTCACATGTGCACATGTGTAATTGATAGGGTTTTTAAACCTTGGGTCTGAGGGTAATATGGTACCGTAGGTGTTAATGGGCACTTGACACGTACATGTACACTACAGTGTACATTTATTACGTACTATGTGTGCCAAAAGTTGCCTCTGTAGAGTCAGAGTGGATCAGGACCCATCAACTCTTTTGTTTCCATGTGGAATTCCATCACAAACAGGAAATGTCTAAAATGTCAACCCTCAGGGTACTTCTTTCCAAATCTCTCAAATCATTCATATTTTGGGCACCTGAGGTAAAATTCCCTTTGAAATACCGGGTAAAACTCTGGTGGAATGCCAACTGTAAGCCTTGTGACCTGGTGTTTGACATTGCCCCTGACCTTGGTCCTCCTACCTTGGTAGTCAGGTGATTTTCGCCCAGGGACCATTTGCTTTATATTTGCCTCAGGCTATTACCACAACGGGGGTCTTGGTGTACACTTCAAAAGAAAGAGTACACATACTTGAGGACTGCAAGTTATTTTGCTTGTACCGTGCATGTAGGCTTTGCAAATTTGATGCAGTACAGTAAGTTGAAACATTAAAAAAAACCTCTGGAATCCCACCTGGAAGCACTATGTTGGAACCAGCTTGGTGTCCTGAATTTTTACAAGGTTTCAAGTTAAAAAATAAGAAGTGCCTTCTCCATTTTCGTTTTTTTTTTCCAAATTCTGATAATTAATTTTGTTTATATTTCTTGCGACTTTGCACACTTTTTAAGCATCCGTGTCTTCTTTGCATCACATTTTTAAGAGGTTTATTACTCTAAATTTTTGTTACCTATCGTACAGTATATAAAGAAGGTATTAAACTCAACTAGGATCAAATTCAGACATTCGTGCCTTTAATATTGTTACATTGCGTGTTTTTGCTTAAATGTAGTACATGCGCAACAAATGTCCCACTGAGTCAAGCCGTCCATATGATCTCACTGGCAAGGATCATCTATCACTTGGCGAACGCATAACCTGAAATTCCTTCTCACCATCTCATCCCAACATGGTTGACATCTCTCAGCTTGGCAGTCGCAGCCTCCCCCCCCCTGGTTTTTGTGGCTCGGTGATGGTGTTACGAAATGTAATTTGTCCGGAGCGTCCTCTCTGTGTAGGGTGGATACGGTGCTTGTCACCATTTGGATTTGACCTGCACTAACATTGTTTTTGTTTTGAATTATGGGCACTGCGGATAAAGCTGTTTGTATTGGACATGTAATGGTCATTACAGTTTGTCATCGACTACACATACATTGTACTGTATATATGTTTGCGAAATTGTCTGTCAGCGTTATCCAAATATTTCAAGCCATGATATAAATAGAATGCTGCTTAATGATTAACATGGCAGGATCAAAACTTCCGTTCTGATATTAGACAGTGGAAAATTGAGTCTGCCCTGGGAAATGGGAACTTGGATCAAGATTTGATTTACGCTCTGGAAAAAATAATGGCCATGTTATTATGAAATGAGATAATAGACAGACATGATCTGATTGATTCTCGGAAACCGTCAAACTGTCCAACAACAGAAACAATGAAAACGCCAGCATATTCACATGCACATGTACATGACAAGAGTAATAAACTGACTGAGGAAACTAACAAAGCAACGCTGTTCTTTTTCTGTCAACCCTCCCCTCTGAGAAATGAAACTAGGACTCCAGTGACCTTTGGACTTGGAATAAAGTGATCCATGGCAACATGTAGACATGCAGAAACCATTAATTATATGCATCCACAACATGACTAAGAGATTCAGTGCATGCTGTGATGACATCATCAGTCGGAGCCTCGGAGGGGCCTCTTGCTGATGACTTCATGAGTCTCAATTGGGTTGCTATTTTGGGCATAAAAGACTGTTCCTCTTCATGTTGAAGCAAGGTGTGGCTGTTGTTAGAATGTCAAATCATATCAGAGTGGCATATGCTTGTTCTTATTAAGTTTTGTCTTGTCTGAAAAAGTAAGTTTCCAAATAGTAACAAAGTCCCGTGTTCAACATGATGTTAAAATAACATGAACATCACTTTATTATGGCGAATCATAATTGAAAGTTTAAAGGTACACGTGGATATCCATCAAACATGTCAAAAGAGAAGTGTTTTGAAGCACTGTTGGAAGCTGTTGTTCTGTTCATGAGAAATACATACAACAGTGTTTCTTGAAAAAAAATATTTCAAGTACATGTACAGATACCAGACATGAATATGTAGGGAAAGATTTTTTGACTGTCCATTTCAGTGATCTGAATACCGGTATGTCAGAATTTACATTAAAATTACTAGTAGTCCACTAAGTATCCTTGGTATTTGAAACATTCACGGTGTTACACTCTACATACATGTACATGTACCGGTAGGTTACTTTGAATGTATACTGTACATGTACATGTAGTTGCCCAGTAACTTGGCATTCTGCAGGTTATTGGATATTTCTGCCTCCTCCCAGGCTGTGTTGAGGAACAGGCCTTAGGCTGAAGATGCAGGTGATACATGTACAAATCCTCTCTTGAATGGAAATCAACTTCATGTACACATGTACATTAACATGTATGTGGCCATCTTCACCGTAAAATGGGCTCTTGGTGTAGATAGTCTGTACACCTGTAGGCCTACACGTTATAAGCTTCAAGGTGTAAAACACAGAAATACCAGTGTCTGTGGTAATGAAGCATTGATACATGTAGAATATTGAGGTAGTACATGTACATGTACATCTGTCAGCTGTCCATCTACCCAGTGCCCTCAGAGTTCTAGGAATTAGACCTCTGTTACTGTTGAACCATTAAAAACCCGGAGCCCTACATTTCTTACACTTGGATAATCCACTTGTTTGATTGACAGGTGTCTAAAATTATTTTCCGGTGTTAAGTGTTTGGATCTTTCCTGACATATGACCAGTCATTGTGTGCTTCTGTTTATTAATGTTGATTTTTCCTTGGTGGGCCCCTGAACATTCTAATTATTGGCTGGCAGGGAGTATCTGTTTCACTGGGCTGGCATACCCTTGTGTATGGATTGGAACACAATAAGCCAGCCTGGTGGATACAGTAGATCTGTTTGCGGTGTCAGCTACTTCTTGTTGTGGTTTCGGTGGAGGGACACGCCTGGCCAAGGGTTCAGACAGCTGAGTTATTTGATGGAAGGTTTCGATTGAGCTTGGTGCCTTTGAGACTGCTGGTGACTGTTTTTATGAGAAGTTTTGGTGGTGGTGTTGGTGGCCTGTGGTGTTAGTACCTATACATGTCTGCATCTGGAGTTGCTGTTGCACTGATGTGGAGTGGAGGCTGCTCTTGGTGAACGGTCTGCTGCATGTGACCTATTAAATACTTTGTACGCATGGGATGCTACATGTATTTCAGAACATGCCCAATGTTTGTTTCTTCAGAACAGGAGCTAAAAAGATTCTGATTGTTGACAGATCTGTATAGATGGGATTCCAGCCTGCAACTTTTTCAAGGCGTACTCAGGTTGTGCTGCACTGCAGGCCCTTTTAAAACTTGCCAGTGGAGATGGTAGTTTTCCCTTTCTCTATGCATGTACCTTGGCAAAAAATGTGCTTGGAGGAAGATTCAATTGTCCCCATTTGAGAGCTGTTTTTTGGTGCTGCTAACTGGTTTGCTTGAAGCATAAAAGTTCAGTATCAAGCTTCTGTCCTAGCTCAGTGCAAATTGGGCAAAGCACTTGCTTGTGCACTCCAGCAGGTTGTTGACCATGTGTCTACTCTCACAGTCTGTGTTTGGGTCTAGTGACTTGTGCAATTGACCCTGAGTCTCATTCCTCGACAAACAAAACAGGTGTGCAAGTCACGAGTTCACATGTGGGATGCACATTTCTTGAACAGTTGGATTGGTCTTGTTACCGGTAATACTGGGATTTATTGCCGATGGAACCATGTTAGTGTGAGCATCAACAGGTGAAACAGTGCGAGACTGAGAAACTTCAGTCATCACAAGCGAGGAGCCGTGAGATGGTGTACAGCCGCAGTCAATGCCCACCTACCGGTACCAGTACTGTACTAGGAGTTCTCAGTGAAGATGATTCCTTTGGTTTGTGTCTTTCATCTCATCTTTGTAGGTGGGGCAACAGTTGGTCATGGGGGGGGCGATTTTCTGTTGTTTTGTGAATGTGCTATGAATGTACATACAGTGTATGTACGTGTATAGTGTAATGCTGCTTCTTTAAAGTCCACTTGGTAGGCCTACGGTACATGTACATGTGAGCAGTTTGGTACTACTATATATGTTATTCTTTAATAGAGTGTTGTTGATTACTCCCAGAATGTCTTCCTTTCTAAGAGATACAAAGGGTGCCTTTCTCTCTTCTCTCATAACAAATACATGTACTGTATATTCAGAGACAGGTGCTATGGCAACGCGTGCTTGTCTGACATTGTGTAAGCCCTGAACTGACCTTTCACTAATACTTCCTTCAGTAGATTCTAAATGTTTCCCTCTCTATTTTTCAAAACAGGACGAGTGTGACAGTGAAGAAAGAGTCAAGAAACAATGGTAAGAATGTGAAAGATCTGTGGTTTATTTCCTACTGTTCCCAATGGACAAGCAGCTTCACTGCATGCACATGGTGGTTAAAGATCTCTATATTGACCTCCTTGTGTATGTTGTGAAGGGTCAACCAAAGTACCACTTTGGTCTGTTGTAATCCGTTAGACTATTGAATTGATCCATCCTGCACATTCACCATGGATGGCAAATCCCTGCCTAGGGGCAAAGTGTTCTTAATATACTGGTATTCCGAGCTGGACCCAGAAACTCCATCATAGACAAGACTGATCACAACACATTCCACACACCCCTTCAGACAAAAGCTCCGAACTCGTGAAATGTGTCAACAGGGTCTCCCCACCCTAGTGTTCATTGTCTCCCCCTGAATGGCACGGGTTGTCCCTGCAGCCGTGTGGAAAGTCTACTTTCCTTATTCATCCAGTACAAATGCCAAGCATGATTTGTGGGAAAGAGCTGATTTCATGTTCACGTAAACCGCATTACAGATGAAAGCCTGCCCCCGATTTGACTTTCAATTAGGGGCATCCTGTACTAATGAGTGGGCCATGGTTTGCATGCTACTTGTTGTGCCTGCATATTGAAGTCATCGGCCGTACTTTTTTTGGATGCCACAGCAGAATCCCCAGCCTGGAGCTTGTGCAGTGGCACGTGTACCGGTACTTGTTGAACAAGAAGTTACACTGTTTCCATCAATGAGCACCCGTACACGTATTGTACATGTCGGTAGTTTTCTTGATGCATGTACATGTACCTTGAGTCAGGTGCTTGAAGTTGAATTGGATTTCAGGACAACCCCTTGGCTTTAGCAGAAATCAGAATCTGCCAGAATGGTTTTGAAAGTACCAGTTTGGTAAGTGGACACGTGTATATGAAGTGTAGGTGGGATTTATCTGTTTGTGCATGGAAGGAAACTTTGTAGGGTACAGAGATGTACATGTATTAGAATAAAAGAAGTTGAAAACGTGACAAATTGGAAATGTTGGAAAGTTGCTGGAATGGGGTTGTAGAGTTACAAGTGGAGGACTTGAGTACATACAGCGGTACATGTGCACATTCATTTTGTCTTCTAATTCCTATTAAGAAGTTCAATTGAGAACATGAATTTTAAAAATGAAATGTTGAACTGTGTCTGAGTGCAGGTAATGTACCAGTACACAAGTTGTTATTCCTACTGCACATTATATGTGCCTCATTGAACCCTAAGCCTTGACAGTTTCTCAGACTAGGTCCACCTGAATTGTGTGCTAATAAGCCTTTTGCGAGTTAAACTAGACTAAATTATGGTACACTGAATTCTAGAGGTACTCAAAAGACTTCAAATATTTTGTCATCTGGGGTTTTGGGGATAGATTGGCCTCCCAAAATCCAATATGCAATGAATTCGTCGACCAAAAACTAAGATGAGAGAAACGAGGCATTTTTTTCCCCCACAACCGACTGTGCCAATTTCAGAAACACTCAAAGGCAAATTCTATGTTTGTGTTGGTTTGATGACGTAACGGGGAGAAATGCACATCAGGCACGCATGAAGATACATGTAGGCTGGTTTCGTTGCACCCGTCCCCAAATGCAGTGATACGAAGAGTTTTGATAACATGTAGAAAATCCATAGTATTAGACATTCAGTAAGCCTAATCTTAAGCCGTTTTCGCACTGGACTTTTTGTTCCGTGGGTTTTACCGAGTCAAAGGTCAAATAAAAATGGTCAAATGTGACCACTGTCCGGCTTGGACTTTCTCGACACAGGAAAATTTTTACCGAGACCATGGGTAAAGTACCGTAACTGAGCTGGCAACGCAATGACTTATGAGGGCACTTTTTGTGACCTTTCTGCATTTATTTTCGTCCTTAGACATAATGTTACCGTCCGGCCTACATGGCAGTGTACGGATACAGTACATCAACTGTCCCATGTATAACCCTCTGCTCTTTCCTGACAGAGAATCAAAGCTGTGCATGTTCTCACTAGCCCAGCTTCCAACTCTGTCTTAAGTATTCTCCAGTGGAACACTTGACCGCTGTCTGACCCATCTGTTTATATTTTCCCACCAAGCTATGATAGTGCCAGTGGCTTCCTTGCGTGACAATGTATTTTCAAAGCGGAGGCTACAAGGCTCAGTTCCTGTCAGTTTTATGGTTATATTATCTTCCTGATAACAGTTCTTGTCTTGGGTTACTGTAGGGAATTGAGCTTTGTTGTTATCAGATTTCAAGCTCTTGGTACATGTAAACAGGATCAATAGAGGTTATTACTTCTTTTGCTTGTATCGGCCATATTTTTCCAACCTAGTTTTGAACTTTTGAGAATTTAAAGGTTGTGCAAAACAACTTTTTCCTCTTATCCAAAAAACCTCAAAAATGTATCTTGATATCTTTGGCATACCAGATACGGGTATACGATAGATACATGACTTTCCAGTACATTGTGGTTGTGTAAGGGTCATATATACACATTATATTGACAGCTATGTGACAATATTAATCTGTTGAATGACGATGCATGATTGATAGTGACATTGATCGATCATTTATTTTCTATATGTACATACATACATGTATTTGTAGTGTACAATTTATCATTTGTGCTATCAGTTGAGGTGACACTTATATTTAATCAGTGGTTAACATTAAACTTACAAGTTATTTATACTGGTATTGATTGGTTTTAATATTTTGCATTGGTAATGATTAGAATTTTATGTCTCACATAAAGCGATTTTCAGGCAATTCCTAATCTGTTACTCAGTGAATTTTTTTTTTTTTGGATGGTGGCAAAAAGTTGAATTGAATGTACACATCATGTACATGTACATATTGTCTTGTTTATGCAGTGAGAGTTTCTTTGCTGTGAAGGGAGCTGCATTGGTCCTGCCCCGGAGCAATGAGTCTAGGCCGATCAAGAAGAACCCAAGTAAGTCGGCAAAATCGTACAATCAGTGTGTGCGACTACTTTGATTTGACACTCATGTGATACCAAGTAACTGACCAGCTACATGTAAGCTGGTTTCTTGCCATTTTAAAAAGCTCAGGAAAAAATCATTACATACATGTACACGTACAAGTACATGTAGGCCCATTGAGGCAAATTGGTTTAAGTCAAGCAAGGTGTGTGAAATAAAGACCACGTATATGCATGGCTCTTTTTTTTGATGGTTTGAATATGTAAATATTACAATCTCCGCTAGAGCTTTTGACGTACTTGAAGCACCTCAAGCAATCCCAGACAGGGGCGTAGCGGGGGAGGGGGGGAACAAAATTCCAGTCGGCAAATAGAGCTTTGGTTGGCAAATGAATTCAAAATTATTACATAAATAATATACCTGTACTTCACCATTGGCATTTGCCTTGAAGCATGAAATGTAGTGTACCACAGATCACTTTGTAAATGTTACAGCCTGACACGAGGTTGGCGAACAAGTTACAAGTCGGCAATGTGACTCCCGCACTCCCTCCCCCAAAGAAAATGCCTTCGCTACGCCACTGATCCCAGATCATTTATTACCGCATATTGCATATGCCTGCCTTAAACTATGACATCACGTATGGACACAAGGGAAATAATTGAATGCATTCGTATCAAAATTGGTCCTCACATGATCAAAATAGGGAGCTCTGTTGCCTGGCAACCACTTCTTGGAACGAAACACTGCATACTCTACATGTTGATACACATGCATGTTCTTGCATGTATAAGTGCATATGAGGCACTCAGTATGCTAGTTTAATTTTCATCAGTATGTGCACAAAGGCTTTGGATATTCTTGTGGGTATGGAGTGACAGTGATGATGGTGTGCCAGTCCAGGCACTGTCTTTGTCACTGTTGAGATGAGGTTTATGTGTTCAGTGTTCGATAAATGGAAGTAAATCAAGGATACTGTACATGAACTTACAGTACATGTAAATGTAGTTCTTGCTTGTATACCAGTGAATCAATTTCTGCCTTGCTAGAGTTGCGGGTTTACTGTCCGTGAACTTTAGGTCATAAATGGAGGAAGGTTACACATACCGGGTAATTTCTCTTAAAAAGTTAGCCAGCAACCAATAGACGAAGTGCTGATAGTTGTTAGTTGCCGGCCATTATGTCCAAATGTCAAGGAGGTACCGGGTATGGTAACTGAGCACTCTGTGTTAGTTGTTCAACTTTGCCATTAATGCCCTGCAGTTTTTATCACGGTGTGCACATAACATGTTATACCAGCCCTTGTTAAAAGGGAAATAGCAAGCCCAGAGTGTTCCCTGTGTGCTTGGAATGAATAGTCCGCCATTGCTTTTGCCTTGGGATTGAAACAGGAAATTCATCACACTACATACATACATAATAATTTCTCTTTGGACACACGTACATGTACTGTACATGTTCCTGGCTTCATGCAGACAATATAATCCATGCTTCATTGGTGCTCAAAATACCGGCGGTGGTACATGATCAGTGACTGTGTAAAGCAAGTAGAAATGGCTTATTTGTGTTTTGATCTGTAAATAGTGTGTAATATTTTTGCTGCCCGGCGGTACATGCATGTTAGCGCTGTACGGTAGCAAGCCCAGAGTGTTATATTTAAAGTACGAGTGGTTTCTTTGCACTCTCTAATTTGCCAGTTCTTTAGGCTACCCACAAATAGCACTCCAATTTTACCATCTTCTACTGTGATTAATGAAATCAGCTTCATTAATTTAATAAAGTGCTTATTAAGTTACTCCGGGCAGATAGAAATAGGCTGGCTGTAAATGATTGATTTGGAGCGACTGAGTAGTTGTCTCATGCCGCATTTCTTACAGCTCATCAGATATATCTACAGCTTATACTGTACCAGTAGGTGTGGAAAGTACGTGAATAAAGTCAGACACTAGTCTCTCGCGCAGCTGGTGCAAAGCCACGATGACGCTTTGGCATTCCAGGAGGCATTTATCGGTGTGGGGATGCAATCTCAAATTGGATCAACCCGGCTGAAACATGTGGGGTGCGGGGGTGGTTGTTGTGACTACGTCATTTCCCCCTCCCCCCCTTCCCTTCTTCTGACTAATCTGTTTGGGTCCGGGCCAGATTTGATTACGTGATTAGGGCTGGTGGGAAGGAGATATTGGGATGGGGGAATTCAAGCGTTCCCTCATCAACCGGGGTGATGTCACTTTGTTTTGTAACTTTCAACTTTGAAGACAATGAGATTGAGAAGCAGTACATTTCACTGATGTTACTGTATTATGCTGTACGTGTAGATGTCCACTACCCATTGATCTTATTGGAGAAGTGGGGTCATTGGAGTAAAAGCCTCCAAACTTATTTTCCTTTTTCTTATTGCATCCTTGTTTTTGTCGAGTCACAAAAATCATCTTTGTCTTTTTGTTTTGAGTCATTTATTTCTAGATCTATAGATACATGTACCAGTACGTGTAGTGTAATGCAGGAAGGGCAAATTCGAGACAAAGTTTGGAAGGAAAAGATTTCACAAAGTTGTTTCACTGAGTGACGAACCAGTAATATGGGTGTAGCCTTTACTTGAACCTGTGCATCCTTTCAGGTTCTGTAATGTTATCCGTGCAAGCGTGAAACTACATGTACATATCCTGTATTGTGAAGTTTGGTCAGCTGGAAGGGCTGAGTAAACAAGTCTGTCTGTTGATTAGCATACAACTGTTGCAGTTTAAACAGGGAAAGAGGTGCAAAGTGCTGGTGTACATGAAAGTGGGTCTTTTACCACCACGCCTCATTTAGGTGTCAAAAGGGCCGAAGGAGTAAACCTAGATGGTGCCAATAGGGGATGGGGTAGGGGTGGGGTCTGGGTTTTTTGAGAGATGTTATCATTGATAGGGTCAGGGCCTCTTTTGGATTGTTGTATGAATAAAATTGAAGTATTAATACTTAGCTTAAGTTTCATTTGTCAATGAAAGCACTTGCCGATAATTTCCACTACGTCCCCTGCCCTGTTTTTAGGTTTTCTTTTCAGTAAATTATTTTTTTTTTAGGTCCTTTTGAAGTGAGAAAGGCTCAAATGAACTTGAAAAAAGGGAAACTTTCTACATGCAAAATACATGTAGATACTCAACTGGTAAATCTCTATGGGGTTTTTATATGCAACCATTCCTAATCTTTCAGTGAGCATTGAGCCAATGGCGTACATGTATATTCTTTCATGTACTTTAACTTTTGGGGTCAGGATTGAGGACCGTAGTTGAGCCCATCACAAGTCTAATCACAAATACATGTAGCAGGATGAACCACAAGGACAGAGAAATGCTTTTGCCTCAGTTAATTTGAAGAGCTTGTGACTTGACTTAAGGTACCGTACATGTATGATTTCAATTCAATTACATTTATTTCCTCATGGCAAAATAACAGTGTTGTATTTAAATCCATCACAAGTCCCTTCACATGGCCAGTCACAAGTCCCTTCACAAGGCCAGTCACAAGTCCCTTCACAAGGCCAGTCACAAGTCCCTTCACAAGGCCAGTCACAAGTCCCTTCACAAGGCCAGTCACAAGTCCCTTCACAAGGCCAGTCACAAGTCCCTTCACAAGGCCAGTCACAAGTCCAGTCACAAGTCTCTTCACAAGGCCAGTCACAAGTCCCTTCACAAGGCCAGTCTTTGGGCATGACGTTAAACAATGACAGAAGAATGCTTTTGTCACAGCTCATTTGAATAGCCTGTGAATTGGCTCAAGACAGAATGACTTGTGATGGACTTACAGGGACTTGTGACAGACTCGAATACAACACTGCAAAATACAGGCATGAACAATGTATGAGAAAAATAGGCCAGGTGACAGAACCTTAAAAGTAAAGCTGGTGTCAGGCATGCCATTACAAGAAACGAACAAGTACAAGAAACAAACAAGACGAGACAAAAGAGACAACGAAATACAAACAGGGAAAACGTTACAAATGTACAAATGAGCATCAAATAAAAATAATGACGAATGAAACGGCTACGGGAGGGGGTTACATGTACATATACTTAATCACACATCAAACTAGGACCCTAGAGACTAGGACGCATGAAATCTATTCCATACTTGGTTCTGCTTGAAAGTGTTATAAAACCTTAAACATCTGAGGGAAATCGGTAAGCTATTCCATAGTTTAGGTCCGGAATATTTGATATTGTATTGAAAAGTAGATGTTCTGTATTGAGGTATGGAAATGTACAGAAGGTCAGCGGATATGTGAGTATTATAGTTGTGGAAGGCTTACGATGGACTAGCCTACAGCTTCGTGTCTACTGGTACCGGTAGCTCCATGTAATATAGGAAGTGCCGGGGCTATATGTCCTTCCTAAATCCCTCACAATCTTCCCAAACCTTGTGATGGATGTTGAAGGATCTTGGGGGATCAGCTTAATTTTACTGTGATGCATGTATGCAAAATATACACACAGAAGGTTACATTTGTTTTTTCTTGTTTAGTTGTGGGTGAGCTGTCGGACCACATTCAGAGCATGTTTCTTCTCCTCAGGCATGATGACAGAATGACCTTGGTAAGTCAATCGTACTTTAAATGAGAGGCACCCATGAATGTAAGGGCGCATGTATTCACAGAAAGAATGTTTTCGGAATCCTACCCACATGCACAAACCGTTTTTATTGTACCTTCACAAATCATTTTTAGTGGCATATGCCCATTTAAAAAAAATAGTTCAGTGGCATTTTTTGCCATATTGATGCCTCAGTACAAGAAAATAATATAGATTTTAGAATATCTAGAGACAAATCTGTGAAAAGGATTTCATTAGAAGAGTTATATCAAGGAAAAAATCTGTTGTTAGTAATGAATAGATTCCAGGAAAATTTAGAACCTAAGTGATTATACCTATTACCTCCATACATGTACATGGTGATAATTTAGAACCTAAGTGATTATACCTATTACCTCCATACATGTACATGGTGATAATTTAGAACCTAAGTGATTATACCTATTACCTCCATACATGTACATGGTGATAATTTAGAACCTAAGTGATTATACCTATTACCTCCATACATGTACATGGGGATAATTTAGAACCTAAGTGATTATACCTATTACCTCCATACATGTACATGGTGATAATTTAGAACCTAAGTGATTATACCTATTACCTCCATACATGTACATGGTGATAATTTAGAACCTAAGTGATTATACCTATTACCTCCATACATGTACATGGTGATAATTTAGAACCTAAGTGATTATACCTATTACCTCCATACATGTACATGGTGATAATTTAGAACCTAAGTGATTATACCTATTACCTCCATACATGTACATGGGGATAATTTAGAACCTAAGTGATTATACCTATTACCTCCATACATGTACATGGTGATAATTTAGAACCTAAGTGATTATACCTATTACCTCCATACATGTACATGGTGATAATTTAGAACCTAAGTGATTATACCTATTACCTCCATACATGTACATGGTGATAATTTAGAACCTAAGTGATTATACCTATTACCTCCATACATGTACATGGTGATTTTATAAAAGCATAGCCATCCTTTTAATTTGTGCATACAGTGGTGCTTATTTATAAGGTTGGTGTTTGACTTTTGTATACCAGTACCGTAATCTAAAAAATTAATTAGTAAAGTCTCTCCTAACCTGATCCACACACTGTGTCTACTCTCACCCTTCGGGTAGCCTAACTCTAAACTTGTGCATGCCCTTGGCTTTTAAAACACTTTCATCAATTCAAATCCCACAGTGGTGAAGGAAACCAATCACACATTCTTTGCACCTTACTGAAAAATAGTTCTGTATACAAAAGCAAAAAGTCCACCATCTGAAAATTCATTCTCGCCGTAGGATTTTTGGCAGAACTTGGAAGGCAACGGTTGATGCAGAGTGCTGTGAAGCCCTGACTAGTACATGTACTGTAGCTTTGTAACCTGGTTAATATGAGCCAGGGGTGAGATTTCTCAGCTTTTTAGCTGGTTTCAGCTATATTTGCTCTAGATTTCAGCTTTTTTTCCTCACTGGCTGTGTACAAAAGTAGAGGAGATTTCACAGTTCAACTTCTTTATGCCTTGTTTCAGCTGTTTGCAGCTATTTTGATCCTTGGTCAATCTCACCCCTGATGCACCCCTCGTCCTTGTTCACGCTAATCCCCACTTCATGTACGTCATTGCAAACACATGCCTTGTTAATTGCTGGCCAGATCAAGTGCACTTTTTTCCCTTCCTGACATCAGTCCCTGCCATGACGATGAGTCCTTGTATGCATGAATATATATCCTGCCTTCTGTGAAACTCTTTGCCAAGAGCCTGTCTAGAATTTGTCATCAAAACATATTATTGTTTTTACATGCTGTCTGGTTCTTCCTCTGAAACCTGACGCTTACGTGTGAACCCCTCAACAATGGATGCACAAACACATGTACAGCACCACCAAAAAAGATTTGATTTCAGTATTTCCATGTATTACTGAATGAAACTTGAGATAATGCATCGTTATTTTTCAGTAATTTTTTTAAAATGCAGAATGCAATTTGAAGAATTGAATTGAATTTCAAAAATTGTTGGGATTTTTCCTTTCTTTAATTTGGAATTGTTTGCTTTGGTAAAAATATCATATACATTGAAACTCTTGCTAAATCTGCCCAAACCCACTGATGGGAGGAGTACTGTAGGATGAATTAAGAACTGTTGTGTGGTTGCTAGGTGCCTCATTGGTGTGTACAAAGGACTGTAATTAAGGACACTTTCTGGAAAGTTCTCTCTGTATTGGGTTTAAGGAGGCATATATATATTGGGAAATGCTACATGAAGTTACTAAGGAAAGGATCTGATTTGCTGAAGTTTTTTTAATTGACCTAAAACTTAAGAGCAATTTTAAGCAGCTCAAGCTTGATCCATGTAAGTACGGATACCTCAAAAGGGCTCGTTCTATAATTTCTTCAATTTCTTCTCTTTTCTGTAAGGCGGTGCGATTGGAAAGTATGTACGAGGAACGCATCCGTTACATCATCCTGGTGTCCTGCAATGGTGTGCAGGACACGGAGGAGAGCGTCATCCTTGGGATGGACATCATGTCCAACACAGCCACCATTGGCCTGGTTTTGCCGATCTGGTGCGAGACCACCATTCAGCTGAATGGAGATGGGTGAGTGATGAGTTGCGTTCCTGTGACAACTAGCAGAAAGCAACACACCACTGTTTTAAATTGTATTTGGAGGAAGGTGCCCAGATGTGGAAAAAAAGAAAAGGGAGATAAAAACGTTGCACAACCATAAATCAAACATAGCAAAGTACAAAAATCCTGGCATACATTGTATTTGATAAAACCGCTAGGCACAGAACGTTGCTAGGCAATATTGGGTTACCAGCCAAGTCTCATACATGGTGTACATGTACATGTATTTCTTTCAACTGATTTCCAGCTAATTTTACTTAATGTAGTACACATAATACTGCTGAGCACAGTAGGGCTGTAAACTAGTACTTTGTGACCCTGAAACTTTGACTTGAGAGGGTGTATTTTTTTTTTCTGATGAGCACTGAAATCTGCATTTGCATAAATATTGCAAAGACTTGCAGATTCTTTCTGTTTAGCAGTGCTAAGAATGTGAAAACAGCTTAAAAGAATCACATAAAAATTCTACCTCATTTGATCTAGACAGAGTCTAGTTTTTGAATAGGTAATTTCATGAAGGAAATTTTATAGCATCCCGCCATTAACTGATCTCTCCTGGAAGCAATACACAGCCTCCCACTCAGTAATATCACTCTTCATAGAGTTGTAAAAACACCAACTCCCTTTATCGCCTCCCCAAAGTTTCCTCTTCTTCCTGCATTTCCTTCCTGCCCGGCCACGCAAGAACTATGCAAAACAAAATAAAAGTCAGCTGAAAAGCAAATCGTCCCGGCTAGTTTGTCATGGCCGACCGGATGTCAAAAAGGCGAGTGTTTGTTGCTTACCTGAGGATAGTGCACCTTCTCACCCGTTTCACTTTCACAATTGCTTCAGACTGTTGCTATTGGGGATAATGTGCATGGCCTTGTACATATGGAAAAAAAAGAAGATCCCTTGCAGATTGCACGTACTTGTATCTGATAATTTTCTGTGTGATAATCAGTTTTATAGAATTTTGAGCCATTAACCTTTTTTTGCTGTTTACCAGGATAGGTATAGGAGTTTTTAGAAGCCTGTGATTATTAATGAAATGAAAAAGTGGAAGAACAAGTATGGAACCTTGCATGGGTTTCACTTCACAAAATCCTGTTCTGCCAAAGTTCCGGTTGAAAGGTTTACATATGTCTGTGATTGTTGTAGTGACTTCCCCGGGGTTAAAGGTTGTGGTTGGATTTGAATATGTTTCCGTATTGATCTTGTTGCAGTGGCTTCAACCTCTGTTCCAAGAGCAGAACCCACACTTTCAAGCCAGTCTCTGTTCAGGCTCTTTGGTAAGTTTTCCTAGCTATGACAGAGAACACTCTACAGTAAGATCAAATTATTTATAGTTCACCAATTACCTGTACATGTGTACGAGAGGAAGTTATTGGATGTTATGCAGAGAGGAAAAAATATGCACTAAATTTCTTTGTAGTTACCTGCTTTCATTATTAAAATGCCCAAGCTTGCCTGGTTATTTACTATGTGCAGCAGTCCTCCCTCATTGTTATTTGCTATATATGTGGAAGTACGTATCCCTTATTGGCACAGGAAAGAGAGGCTGGAGGGAACCATTTTAACTGGATGCTGGAAGATTGTACATACAAGTACAAATTGGCCAGGTGCTCATTGCAGCTGGTGGCAAGTGGGCATTGACTTGTGCAGGCACATGGGTTATCTCCACCAAACGGGCATTGATCTGTGCACACACATAGGTTATCTCCACCAAACGGGCATTGATCTGTGCACACACATGGCTTATCTCCACCAAATGGGCATTGGTCTGTGCAAACACATGGGTTATCTCCACCAAATGGGCATTGATCTGTGCACAAACATGGGTTATCTCCACCAAACGGGCATTGATCTGTGCACACACATAGGTTATCTCCACCAAACGGGCATTGATCTGTGCACACACATGGCTTATCTCCACCAAATGGGCATTGGTCTGTGCAAACACATGGGTTATCTCCACCAAATGGGCATTGATCTGTGCACACACATGGGCTATGTCCACCAAACAGGCATTGATCTGTGCACACACATGGGTTATCTCCACCAAACGGGCACTGATTTGTGCACACACATGGGTTATCTCCACCAAATGGGCATTGATCTGTGCACACACATGGGTTATCTCCACCAAATGGGCATTGACCTGTGCACACACATGGGTTATCTCCACCAAATGGGCATTGGTCTGTGCACAAACATGGGCTATGTCCACCAAATGGGCATTGATCTGTGCACACACATGGGTTATCTCCACCAAATGGGCATTGACCTGTGCACACACATGGGTTATCTCCACCAAATGGGCATTGGTCTGTGCACACACATGGGTTATCTCCACCAAATGGGCATTGGTCTGTGCACACACATGGGTTATCTCCACCAAATGGGCATTGATCTGTGCACGCACATGAGTTATCTCCACCAAATGGGCATTGGTCTGTGCACACACATGGGTTATCTCCACCAAATGGGCATTGATCTGTGCACGCACATGAGTTATCTCCACCAAATGGGCATTGGTCTGTGCACACACATGAGTTATCTCCACCAAATGGGCATTGGTCTGTGCACACACATGGGTTATCTCCACCAAATGGGCATTGATCTGTGCACACACATGGGTTATCTCCACCAAATGGGCATTGTTCCTTTGTCTTCTGTTGCTCACGTGCAGAGTTCACAGTTGGGCAGGGAAATGCAATGTCCACGAAATAATCACCAGAGGTTTAAAATACAGCAACACAGGGTCTGTGGTATCCATTTGTGGTTACCTAAAAGCACGCCTTAAACTACTTATTTCTTGTGTTCTTTATCAACCTTTAAACATATTAGAACATCTTGATGGTAAACTCAAGATTTACCAGATATTAAAAGAGACTTGTTTGTAAAATACTTAAATCAGGAAAGTCCTGTCAAATCTCACACCCTGCGCTGCAGTATAATTTATTCAAACCAAGGACTGGAGAGCCCAAGCTTCAGCGTACTGAGAAATGAACAAGCATAAAATACCACCGCCATAAAACATGCTCAGAAAGGTGGTATGTCATTAATCTGTAAATCTTCTCAATTTCTTGCCTATTTCTGCTGATAAATGTTGAGCTGGATTAAATTCTGTTTCTTTCTGAATCCAAATTGAAATACTTTGTAATTGGTGACAGGATGCTTCCCTGCACGGTTTCATTGCAGGTCTGCCATGCAAGCCATTCACTCGGCCATCTCCTCCGCTCAGACCTACAACTACTTCCCTGGGGGCCTGAACCTGACCTGGATCAGCTACTACGAGTCCCGGGTCAACTCCAGCCCATCTCGTATCAAGGAGTGGGACCTCATGCCCGAGCTGGAGGTCACCAAGCCCCACGCCTTCACCCCCACCTACACGGAAGAGTAAGTCTCTTATCAAATCGTCGGCTTTTCTTTTTTCAAAAGCTCAGCTTTGACTCTGTCTCCATAGTTAGGTTTCTGTTCTGCAAGTGTAGAATGCCCAGGGGCACTGGCTGGGGGGGGGAGTTATCCCGCGCCACTCTTTCGACTGGGGGCACCCCCCACTTTTTGCAGATCCTATAATGGGATGGGACTTAATGGATCAGCCTTTTAATGGCTGATGCCTGGTGATGTCACAACTGGCCACCATTTTGAAACTCGTTCCGCTGCCATTGCTGATCTGGAACCCTTAAGCTCAGCCCAAATCCATTTTTGCTATTTTCTGTAACGTCAGCCGCCAATTTAATTGAACTCTTCAGAGTGGACTTTTGCCACATCGACAAGTTCAGCTAACGATCCGTCCATTGTTATCTTTTAATGCAGTGGCCATTACCATCCTAGTGACCGTGAGTTGACCGAACAGCTCATCTTCTTGAAGATCAAAGATATCATGGCCTCAGCAGACTTGGATAACATCACAAGCAGGGAGGTAGGTGACTTCAACTGCCGAGTCAAAGACAAGTGGGTATGAAATCAGAAGCCTGAGAGTTTCTCACCTTGCAAACTGTGTACTTCCTGTCCTTTTTTGGGAGAGAAAATATTTGTAATCCTATTCCCTATCTGGTCCTGCATTATTCTGAAAGCATACAACCTAAAATAACCTTGAATGGAACCACTGTTGCATGGCACATTACGGTCAACACTTGCTGGTTACCCTATCAATTATATACTCCTGGCCCAACTCTGATCAGGTTGTGAACGTAATCGCGAAATGAATCCTGTCTCTTCTCATCACCTAAACGCAGGTCCGACTGAAGATGGAAGACGACCTTGGGAAGAGCTTGAATGAGTACAGACACTACCTTGACGAGCAGTTGATCACCTACATGAGGCAAATGGATTCGGCCACGCTCATCTTTGATCACATCTACCTGGTGAGTATCTGACTTTATCCAGGGGCCTTATCCGAGGTCATCCTTTTCTGTTCTATGCAAACTCACCCCTCCTATTTGCTGTGGTGTCCTCAGAACACAAAACACTACATTTTCAGTATAACGAACAGGAAGAACTACCAACATAAATACTGTTTTACCTCATTGTCAGAATTTTTTTCATCAGAGAAAGTCTCCATCAACTCCAGACATTGCTAAAGATAAATTCATTTAGCACCCAGCAACAAGGACTTGACTGCTTGTACACTTTCAAGTTGGAATTTTTTTCTCTCATAATAAAAGGTTTTATCTACACAGGGTAGAGATAACTTGAGAGTGAATATTTTTTTTGCAAATAGCCTTTTGCAAGTTAATTTTGAACAAAATCTGGTGTACTGAGTTCTTTACATTCATATGAACATAAATTTGAATTCTCCATACCAAAGACACTGTTGCTATACCTTGTGATTTGTGGCAAGCTTTTGCTTAGTTACATAAGAGATGCCTTGCCCCAATACACTGTTCTCAATTGATAAGAAGGGCACAAAGGAACCAGTCCATTCCAGAGATGGTGGTCGCCATGCCAAAGCTTGCCCTGAATCACGAGGTATAGCAAAACAGTGTCTTTAGTCTGGGGAATTCAAATTGCTATGTTTATGAGCAATCAGATTACTCAATGTACCAGATTTTATTGAACTTGCAAAAGGCTTATTGACAGTGGCACAATGATCTCATTGTTCTTTTATTTCATAGGGATCCGAGTGGAATGCATCTCATTTGGAAGAACTGGAAGCAAATGGGTATGACCCATGTCTCTTATCCTCAATTTTCCTCATAGCAAGAACTAGTGAATTTGTTCGATGTATAGATCGCATCACTTCCATTGTCACAGTCATTTGATGCATACATATATTTTCATGATTTTAAGCAAAAAATGACCCTCAAACTTTTTATGAAGCTAATTTCCATATGTTGAATTTTAATATGAAAGCCCAGCAGTTGATTGTTCAGAGGTCATTCAAACTGAATCTCAGACTTCACTCAGTAATGCCGCGTTCTTCTGTAGTAGTCTGTGACTGCTAACTTACATTTCAATGACAACAACACAATTAGGGAAATTAAGTTTTCAAAGATAAAGCTGACATCCATGTTACTTACTCTTAACTTTGGATCTGTGTCTAATCATTTGTAGTGTTGGGTACATCCTCAACGTAACCATGGAGATTGACAATTTCTACCCCAATCGCTTCATCTATCACAACGTGCGACTGTACGATATTGAGAGCTCAGAGCTGCTCAAGTATTGGGACGAAACCTACAAGTTTCTATCCAAGGCAAAGTAAGTACAGTAACCATGACAATCAGAAGTGATGTGATTTGTTCATTTACATGATTACAACATGTCAATTCTATCCATGTTAGAAATTTCTGAGAACTTGAGAATAGGGTTTTTGTTTTCAGCTAAGCTTTCCGCCTGGATGTGGTAAACCTCTTTACTAAACAGTTAATTCAAAGCACCCAATTATTAAAATGTAAATTGTGTTGTTGTACATTGCAAAAAGAAATTAATTTCAGGGGGAACTATTTAATAATTATGAACAGTTGCCAAATAAGTTAAAATGGAGAACCCATGATCAGAGGCTGGGAAGATGAATCGTCTTTCAGAATAAAACGAAATAGGTGACAAGCAGTCAGTTGGTTCACTGCAGCTGAGAGATGAAAATCAATTATTGTACTAGTGGAAGTGATGATACCTTTTGCAGTGATTTTTCTTATCATTTGACTGTTTTTCTCTTCCCAATTTCAGAGAGAAAGGGTCCAAGGCTTTGGTACATTGTAAGATGGGAATCAGTCGCTCGGCTGCCACTGTAAGTCCTTCCATCCACCCTCTCCTTTGTGCCTGTTTCTCAATGTACCATTATCATTCTCGCTGTCTATAATACTTTTCTCTGTTACATGAAAGCATCAGTGGTCTGCCATCTACTGTCAGCGATGTCCTCTCTATAGACCATGTAGAGCCTTCAGACCTTCCCAGCTGGATTGATTGAATACTTGTCCTATGAAGGACTAGAAAACCGGTATAAAAACCAATCGGGCAATGTTGATGTGCTGTTTTTCCAAACTGTCCCAAGTGAGGTGTACTCAGAATATGCACAGAAGCTGTGTCAAAACAGCTGGAATTAATTCATCCTTCTACAAGTGCTACAGACTCTTGGTTTCTGTTTTCAGTTTGTCCAGATGCTGTATGAATCAGTCTAGGGCTGTAATCAAGACCATCGTAAGACCAGCCACAGGTGGTCGGATGGTGAACAATGACAAAGTAATGCTTTTATCACAGCTCACTTGAAAAGCATGGTTTGAGACTGGATAACGTTTGATGGGCTTGCATGGACTTGCTTGTGGACTGGGCTACAGCCCTGAACCAGTTTCATTACTCGTCGCTGTAATCAGGAAACAGATTGCATTCTGGTAGTTTCTCTCCTGCTGGCTTTGTTGCAGGTGATTGCCTATGCAATGAAGGAGTACAACTGGCCCCTGGAGAAAGCCAGGAGCTTCGTGGCCAGGAAACGCAAGTGTGTGAACCCGAACACGGGCTTCCTGCAACAGCTTCAGGTCTACGAAGGGATGCTAGATGCCAGGTACTATCCCAAGGTCCTAACTGGTGGTTTTTGCCTCTTCTTTGTGTCACTGCCTTGTCAAAGAATGTTGACCTGCAGAGGATTTGCACTGAGCAATTTAAGACCCACAACTGTCTACTGTTTCCAACTGTCATAGTGTGCCTTGGAATACACTTGAGGTGGTGTAATGTCATTATCCTTAATCCGCTAGGTGCAGCAAGGCACTGCAGACGTACATATATCTGCAGGACTTTCAGGAACTAGGACGTCAACCTGTCAACCACACCAACATCAGCTGTTGATTTTCAGACAATGAGAGCAAGACCTAAGAGTAGAAAGTTTCATCTTGGTGGCTGCCAGCTTTAGGCTCCGAGGCAATTTGGCCTTAGGATGGTAGACCTGTTGGACCTCATTAAACCAATCAAACTTCTCATTTTTGGCAGCTGTTGCTGTTCATTTTGGCTGGGAGTTTGGCCAAATCACCTTTGGGGCTTAATGTGTGTTGGTTAGCAAATTTATTTATTCTTTTTTCATTACCTTCTTCTTGCAGTCGGCAGAGACACAACAAGCTGTGGAGGAGTAAGTCGGAGAGCTCCCTCGCCAACTCAGCAGAATGCAGCCAGGAAACCATTGAGTCTGCCTCCAGCACGGAAGACATAGCCGACAGAACCTCCAAGGTGTCCGAGTTCACTCACCAAGGGAACACTGCGGGGCTCTCACTCAGCCTAGGACCACAGACGGGCCATGCCAGGCGCCGCTCCTGGTCACCCAAAGACTCGGTTGCAGATGTGCACTTCCCAAGCAATGTCCAGAGTCTCTCAGGCCACCAGAAGCCAGACCACTTGGGCACCAGTCCGGCTGACGTCGATTTCATGGTGCTCGATGACGACTGTCAGGACATTCAGATCATTGTCCCAGAATCACTGACCCCAACGAGTCCCACGCTGACCGTGCCCACAGAACCGGTCGTGCTTGGCCAAATTGAAGACAGGGAACCCACAGCACCCTTGCCTGGTGTGGGGGACATCGAGACTGGACTAGCTGATTCTCAACTGGAATCTTTACATCTTGACCGAGTCTCAACTGAAGAGCTTCTATCAGTAGGAGAATCACCCAGCGGCTTCAAAGAAGGAATCCCTGAAATGACTAGTACCCCGAGCCAACCTGAACAAGCCATGGAGACGGAGGTGTCACCTCCTGGCGGCATTCCTGAAATCAGCTCAGAATCAGGACTAAATACAAATAACAACAGTGCTACTGGTTACAGCTCATCACAAATTGACGATATCCCTCCCGTTGAAGGAACAGTCAAGCAAAGAGTTACATCCTTCGAGAACAACAAGTTGGCCCCTGATGTCGAAAAGGTGGAAGTGAAAAGTGAAGAGGAGAGTGCCAGTACTGTTGATGGTTTGTTTTTGGAGCCGGAGATCCCTGTAAACTCTGGCACTGTGCAGAAACAAAAACAAGACATTGAGGAGAGACTTAGGGCAGAATCAGCAGAGAAAGGGAGCCCTCCACTGACCAGATCGGAAAAGTTTTCTCAAGAGACTGCCACATCACCCACCGTTGATAGTACTACTTGCGAGAGCCTTGACACTCCTGCTTCCAATCAGCCTAAACTTGCCGAACCTCAGGACTGTGGCAAGCCAGAGACTGTTGACTGTGACTTGTCATCCCCCAAGTCCCCAGCCATCAGTCTGCTGCAAGAATCACCCACCAATGCAAGCCCGACGCTGCAAGCTCTTGAAAAAGGACGGGTGAAGAAGATAACTGAGCAGCTGCTGTCCCAGCAGATCCCTGTCACTGAAGCTGAGGAAGATGAGGAAGCGCTGTCATTGGCAGAGAAAAGGAGAAGCCTGACCTTTGAAAGTGGGAGCCCACCGCAAGATTCTCCAACCAAGCTTACGTTGTCACCGAGCAAGTCTTCCCCAGATACCAGAAGCACTGAAGTCATTGAAACAACTGGATTAGCCCCCAAGGGCTCTACTTCACCAGATGACCAATCAGTCAAGGACTCTGGGTCACAAGAATCTCTATCAACCGAGGAATCTGTCCACAGTGGAAGCCCTTTAAAGGAAGCCTTCATCAAAACCTTCTTTGGGGAAGAGATCCCGCTTGAGCCAGGAACTGTAAAGCGGCAGACTATAGATTTTGAACAGCTCTCCTCTCAAAGCCGAACCGAGGAGTTGGAAACCAAAAAAGAAGCAGTGATTAAGAAGGACACTTTCGAGACACCTCCAGAAATGCCCGAGAAGACTAAAGCAGAAGAGATGGTTGTCATCATTCGTGACAGTTCTTCAAATGGGAAGAGGAAGTTTGAAGAAGTCGGGAGCCAGAACAAGCATGCACGCGTGGATCAGAAGGAGCAGTCAACCAAAGATGAAGCAGTGGGGATGGAGCCAGAGCTCAAGATGGAAGAGGAGAACCAAAAGGAAGCAGAGATCAACTCTGCCTATCCTGAGGAAGGCATCTCCTCATGGAAGGTTGGAGATGTCCGCAAACATACCAAGCAGTTTGAGGGGCTCTCATCATCCGTGGATGCAGCAGGTGAGAATTTAAAACCATCAACCTTTATGAAGCTTTGGTGTAGATTGTTACAAGTCAGGAAAAGGAAAGGCACTTCAGGAATTGGCGTGACTTTAAAACCTTTAAAAGTTTTGATCAATGTTATTTCCCCTCCTTTGTAATGCATCTGCCAGAAAAGGCAAGAACTGGGATCAAGAAAAGGACATTTAGTGTTAGCTAAGCTTCCTATCTTCTTTGGACACGTAAGAACTTAGTATCCCATGGTCAGCGATGCACCCTTTTTTCCCCCGCCAGACCAATCCACTAAACCAGCCAGCCCAATCATGACCGAGGACACTGCTGAAGCGAGAGTTACCACTGAAGAAAGCGCCTCACTGAGAGAGATGACCGAGCAGACATCCACCTCATCCAGTTCAGGTTCGTCAGAGGCCGATGAAACCGTCACAGAAGTACCCCAAGTAGAGGAGGATGTACATGTAGACCATGGTAGTGAGTAGATCATTCATGTAGATATCACACTGTTTGCTGTGTGGCTTTTTCTGTCATGTTGAAGAGAAGAGCGGCCCGAGTAATTACTGCCACAAAGTCTTCATCATATTTAAGGGGTACACCTGACAAAAATTCGCTTTTCTTAATATGTAATTTGGTTTGGTTACACATCTGTTTGGGCAATATGCATTTCTGTAACTCCCGTTTCCAAGCATTTGATCTTGCACCCTGAGGCACCACGGTGCTGTACATCATTAATAAATTGTCGGGTTAAAAAACCTCTTCTGCTAGCACCACAGTTTGAAGGAAAACAGTGGCAATTACAGAACGCTAGATAATCTCTGTTTGACATTGCATTATTGGAGTATTATTATTATTATTATTGCATTTTTATTATTACATGGAACAAATAGGTTTGTGTACCATGTTAGTCACAATTATGGCCACTCTGACGTCATCAGAATCACCTAACGCCTCAGTGTTTTCACCTTAGAGGATCATTAAACGTTGTATTCAACTTAATATGGGAAAAAATGACCTATTTTGATCGTCCATGCAAGCTCTATGTGCCGTTTCAAGCAAACACAATGACAGCAAGCCAGACTGCATACATTGTAGATATTCACCAAGTAGTTTTCATGGCTCCATTGGAACATTTACATTTCTGCTCTGCCTTTGTCTCATTTTTGATATTGGGTTCTGCCGTTTGCTTGGGCAGTATTTGCAAAGTGTGATTGAATGTCACGGGCATTGCCTGCTGCTGCATCAGTTAACGGGTCAGCCTTGGTGAGCTTAAGTGGTCAAGTAAGCAGGAGTTTGTGATTTTGTGCTACTGGAGTAAATTTGCGAGCTTTTCTCACAAGTTATTCATACAGCATTGAGTAAAAAGTGCTTACAAGATTATTTAAGCGGCAGAACCTCGTATTAAAATGCAGATTTCTTGGACAAGAAGTTCCACCAAACGTCCTTCATCACAAGATTTTGGTTCTTCTTTTTCCAGGTGAGGTAGGTAAAGAGGAGAAGTTAAATGTGGAGAGTATCGGAGAGCGAATTGCTAAACTTGGTCTTAATCTCAGGCGTGTGAATTCCATCGCACGGATGTCGAACGAGAAAGGTTCTCCCGTGGTCATGCGACGGAGTGACCCCAGTCGTCCAGTCAGCATCCGCAGCATGCGTCCGTACTCGGATACAGGGACACGTTCCCTGGAGTCGTCTCCCGAGAGTCAGTCCCAGCTGGCCAAGGGCGAGTTGACCATGGAGGAGACACAGGAGAGGCGTAAGAGCGCATACGCCCGCCTGGTCACGCCACGGCAGGACACGGTGCCTCTGAAGTTTTACCTGGAGGAACCATTGTCGGTGGAAATACGCAGCCTCGACAGTGCTAAGGAAGTGGGGAAGATGACCATGACAGGCACCAGTGACGGTATCCCAGTAAAGCCAAGCAGTAGTGTGAAGCCAGACAGTGGTGAAAAGGCCAACAAAGCAACCAGCAGGGATTGCCAGTCGCCGAAGGCCAGCCGCAAAAAGCAGCAGCATGGCAAGACCCACCCCCTGTCAAAGCTAAGCCCCACCCCCGCGAAGCACCCGTCCTCTGGCACTTTGTAACAGTTCTCTCAGGTGCTGTGTATGTGTTCGTGTGTGAAATCTTGAAACTTTTTTCTTGTGTGACACTTTGTCCAAACAATCCACCATCGTGCGTCAGAGTATGGTTGGGTCGTGTTAACGTGGAACCGGGTTAGGTGCAAAGAACTATTTCTCCGGTTGGGATGACCCTTGGTGTATTTCCAAATCTAACAAATTCAAACCCGCCTTTGCCCAAGTGAAACCTTTTTCGCATTTCTGTGTACATTTATATTTGATAAATGCGCTATAAAGTTAAACTGTATTTGAAAATTTGAGGTTCGTGTGCATGTATTTATCATATGTCATATAAGCTTGTCATACATGTATAAGCTCAGATTTCCGTAGATGTATGAAGCTAAATTATTTTGTGAATAACAGACGTTGCACTTTCCTTTGCCTAAAGTAGCATCATCAACTCACTTTAAGATTTCTTAATTTACTTAAAAAAATACTTTTATTTTGTACGCAAGAAGTATATATCATAGGAATACTTTTTTCTGCTAGAGGAATACACTGTATGGTACCAAGAAGTTTGTATAGACCACGTGTAAATATGGTTCATAATGACAGCTGAACAGAATCTGCTTATTTTAAATATTTGTTAAAAGTTGGTTTTCTCTTAATGGCGTAACAGACTCAACAGGTTGTTGGGAAGAACTCAAAGTTTGTTTGGCGGTGATTGTGTTCACATTTGTAGCAAAAAAATGGAAATTTGGGCTCATGCCAGGAACATTTATGGCTTCAGATGTGTTGCATTTGTGTTGAGAGGTTGGAGCAGTATTTACATATACAATGTTGTTATGAACTTTTTTTTTTATTATTGTAATCCAAGCTGGTCTCCATTTTTAATAATTTAAAATTAAAATCATGCTTAACTTCTCCGTAAACACCCATCTCCCATTTTTTAAATGATAGAATTATCAATATGCAATACTAAACGTGTTTATACTAATGATCACCAGAACGTGAAAGGTACTACAAGGATATGCACAAACGTAAAGAATGCATCATTATTGTAAATGTTTTAATGATTTTTGTGCCAAAAATTACAGGTATTGATGATGAAAGTTGCAGTTTCTTTGAACAGGTGTTTATCATTTGGTTTGTACTAGCAGACTGGTCAATGGCACAACTTGCGGACTGAGGGGATTTTGAGGCAATGACAAGCATGAGTCAGAGTTATGGTTGCAATCAGCTTGTCTAAAGTAAGAGAAGATGTAAATTTTTGGTGTAGTTCTTTTTTGGGTGGGAAAAAAACCGGTTTCCACAGATTCAGGACATTAAGAAAAAACTTTGGAAAGAGATGTGAATTTACGTGTTTGTATGAAACTGCTAGATCCAAAGGAACTGTACATTTTTTAAACAGAATTTTGTGTTTGATTGGTGGTTGCTAATTGACTAATTAATGCCATGGAAAAATGTTTTTCCTTCTGGAGAATTGTTAATGCTCATAAAGTGACAAAAAACTCGGCTTTAATTGTTGGGAGTAATATTCTTTACTGCCAGTAGCTTGTCACTTGCCGTGACTTGTTTTGAGGGTTGCATGTTTACCATAAGGAAAGGAGATCTAAATTGTTAAAAAGTGGCCATCTTTTCCTGTCCAGTCCTCTGGACTACATTAGATGAAGAAAAATGTTAACTACTCAAATCTATCAGAAAAATTATAACCACTGCTTTAGTACAAGGAAGAAATACTTCTGTTTCTTTTTCCAGTTTCAAATACATTCACTGCATTACTTCTGACAAAGTATATCAGTTGAATTTTATAAAAATAGCTGCTAGCGACCTTAAATGCTGTTTTTATTGATATCTTGTAAAGATTTATTGTGGAAACTAATGTGGGAGTACTTACTCATGATATTTACCAAGATTGTTGAAAATGTATTGACTAACAATCGTTTTAACAACAGAATCTAGTTTGAATTAACATTTAAAGAACACAAAACCTCAGCATGGTGTTCTCTTAAAAGTTCTCGACTGGAACATAATGGACAGAGAAAATGGAGGAGTAGCCTTCCTTGTGACCATTTGCCATTGGAGTAATGCCTAAGAGCCCTTGTGACAGGATCATGGTTCTTGCAACGCAATTGGCCCTGCCACTTACACTGACCGACCATTCCGGAGTGAAGTGGTGTAAGACCTGCGCTGCTTTGTCTCAACACACAAAACATCTGGATTACTTTGATGGCAAATGGTAACCTTAACCACCAGTGTCACGAGAAAAAAAACGCATTCGTAAAAATCAGTTAAAACATTGTGTAAACCAGAAGATTTGGCTACCGAGTGGTAGCCAAAGATTGTGACTAGGGTAAAGCTAATCTTGTAGGAGTGACCTGAAAGATGGAAGCATTCATTAGAGCAGTTGTGTCACTGAGTATTTTTTGTTGTCTTGCGATGGTGAAGGAACCATCTGCCTCACAAGCAGAGTTGAAAGAAACCACTTTTATGAATAACCATAGGAATCTGTGTGCCGCAGTAACAATTGGTAATATTGCTAAACTTTGCTGTCGGGTGTATACTTTTAAGTAGAAATTCTTCCAAATACGCTTTTTTGTCTAAAAAAACCCAACCAATCCTTTTTGTTTCATTATTTCAGTGAATGCAATTTTGATATTAAAAACAGTTTACCAGTAAAAATGAAGAGATAAAAAGCATTTTGTATAATTTATTATAAAGCATACAATAAGGAAATGAGTGTAACAGAAAAAAACCAAGGTTGTTGAAATTTCTGACTAAAACCGATTCCCGCTTGTGCACAATTTTGTAGCCCGACATCTTCCTGGAATGTGTGTTTACAAATAAAACAGCTACAGAGCCTTTAACACCAACCCTTTTTTCTCATGTGTGAAATCACTGCATGTGAAAATTCTGTTTTTACATGCAGCCACAGAATTCCAGAGGACAATTTCAAGCGGGAGTGCCTCTTACACTTTTGCTTGTTTTTTTTTTGTGTGTGCAGTCTCTAGGGGGCCCTGAACATACCTAGCACCGGAGCCATGTATAGAGAAGGTTGCGACATAGGTGTCAAGATTGTTGGAAACAAACTGGTGAATGTATGCGCCAGTGCACATGGAGAGTTGGTATACAACAGCTCCCATGCCTTACTGCACACATAATAAACAGCCATTTTGTTTCCAAAAATACGAAACTGGCATTACTCTCTCTGTAGACAAATCCAACAAAAAGAATTAGAAGCCATCACTGCGGGGCCATCCTGTTTGCACACACAGGGTATACAGGCATTACCTTCCTCTCTGACCTATAGGGTGTTGTGACTTACCGAAGTGCACGTGCATGCTCAAGTTATGACGTGTGTAAGTGCATTGGCCCCGTAGAAAAAGTGTGTCCTCAGATTTGTCGGGGTAATTCCAGAAAATAGGGGTCCTTTTATTTTTGAGTCCCTGTCACAACTGACATGGTTTTCTTAAAGTTCAGAACACATTTTCTAATTTCCAAGAGTGATGAATTAATGCAAATTATCCGCCAAATAAATAGCAATACATGTAGTTTGAAATCAATTCCAGAGATATTTCTATGTCAAATAACAAAGGTCAGATGTAACAAGGACATAAAAATGTCCCACTTTTGGTGCCCTAATTTCTGGAATTACCCCTACTTACAGCTCTGCCAGCACTGGCCAAGTTCCATCAGCGACCACTAGTCAACCACTGGTCAATGCTGACTGCTGTTGATAAATGGTTTCTTATCTTAGGTTGGTCAAAGCCACCATCATTGGTTCCCACTATCTGCTGATCACAAACATTTAAGAGCCAAGAGCCACCAGGTAAAACAAAGCACTGCATGCTATTGTGCAAAAAAATATTAAGCTAAAGAAATAGGGAAATACTGAACGTGTCGACATCATGGGTGGAAGGTAACACCTACCCGTCCTCTTCACAAACTGAACATCTTTTGAGCACTAGAGATGCAGAGACAGCTCTCTAAACTATTCACGTGTAGAATTTCTGGTACACGTTCAGAACCCTTGAGTTTAGATTCAGTAGCACAGTACATCTACCCTGCCTGGAGACATATGAGAGAAAGAATTTTACTGTCTGGGAGAACTGGACCAAACTGTGGGACTTGTCTCCACACAAAACGTGTTTGGTCCCAATGGCAACTGTCCACACACGTATACTGGTTCCCCAAAACTACGAGATTAGAACAATATTATCCATGTCATCAACCGACAATAATTACACCATCAAAATACTCTTATGCAGATGCAACTTGTCCCTTGACCTGACGCTCACGTATCCTCCTCGTCTTGGTAGAAATAAACCTCCAGAAACTCGGCCACCTGCCTCTGTATCTCAGGGTTGTTGTGGTACTCCAAGGGTTCCAGCAGCGTCAGTCCTCCACTTTCCTCAAAGAGGTGCTTGGCCTGGAAATATCGCATTGCAAATACAACTTATCAAGAAGTGTGACAGGCTTTTATTGATCATTTCAAGTTGGCCGACACAAAGAGCTCTAACAGAGATGAAAATGCATCATACTATTCTAGAAATTGCTGTTAAGAAACCTTCTTAAAAAAGAAACAAATGAGTTTGAGTAACACCTAAAAAATCCTGAAACCCTCTGTGAACACTCTCAGAACAGACAGCATGAAGTCACCAACATATTTCTATCTAAATTTGGGCAAAAGGGTTTGAAAATCAACAAAGACGAGGACTGTTTTTTGCTCATTTCTTTTTCATGGGCCCAAGAAAGATACATACACGCCAACTCACATTACTGTCACTTTTCAAGATCATATCTGAGAAACCCAAGGCGAGACCTATGGCATCAAGGTCTTGATTCTTGAGCATGCTGATGACACCGGGGAATGCTCCATAATGCAGCAACTTCTGACAGAATGCGGCTCCTTGGTAGGCTAGATTGCATAGACACACCACAGCCTGGGTGGACGGTAATTTACATACAAGTGTCGGAATGAAACTTCATAATCTATCAGTCTATCACATTTCAGTGCACAAAATGTACTTCAACTCACATGAAGGCAAGTTACAGATGACTTAACGGCTTGGTAATAAAATCGAATGACCTTTTCGAATTTATTACTCACAAGTTCAGAAATAAGCAACGTTCTGTTGTAAGTCTATTTATGTCAAGTTACCAATGACAAAACAAAGGTATTCCTGTTGGAAATAGTAAAAAATAATTTGCCATTTGATGACACTAATGACTTCATATGACTTTAAGGATTATAATAATATAAAGGACATTGGTGTTGTATTCAAGACCATCACAAGACCAGAGACAAGATCAGTGACACGTAACATGGTGAACGACGAAAAAAGGAGTACATGTACTGCTGCAGCAGTTCAACTGAACAGCTTGTGACTTAAAGACTGGAGTTCTTTTGATGGTCTCGTGATAGTCTGTTTGGGTCTTATGATGGTCTTAACAGATCTGAACTACAACACTGATGTCAGAAAAACAAGGAGGGAAATGAAAAAGAGACAAGGAAATAAGAAGAGGCAAAGATGACAACTCCACCGGGACTCACTTCCCTCTTGATGTCATAAGTATTTTCAAGGCACGAGACGATACTGGGGAGCATACCAAGACTAACCAACTGCTGACAGACACTGGCAACCTCTGGAAATAAACAGGAGAGAAAATCAAAAATTTACTGACGGGTCACACTCAGCCTTGAAACAGCAAACAGTGATGCACATGGGCTCAGACATTTCTGACTGAAATTTCAGGTATCCAGATCAAATTATGCATAAGTACGGCACACCTGTTACACAAATTATGCATAGGTACGGTGCAAATATCAGTGTCATACAAATCTCGGAGAAAAAAATCCTGACATCAGACTACTGCGGGAGAAATTACATCCCTGAAATGAAGAAAATCGAAGTCTGGTCTTGGAGTTAGGTACTCCGTAAACTTCTCCACAAAAGGTATATGAATGACTAAGAATCGTCTTTTCCCTTCATTGGCATATTAGCAAATTTTTCCTTGAATGTACTACTTGGCCAATGTTATTCCCCACCTGTCATGTTGCTGAGTGCCCATAACGTTTCCTTCTTGATGTGCCGATGATCTGACTGGAGCAGGCGGCCAATGGATGGGAGGAGACTCCCATCAGCGGTCGCCATGGCAATCAGCTCCTCGGGACCACTACAGATGTTGCCAAGGCACCTGACCAGTGGTGTGACCACCTTAGGGAAAATAATTTTTCAAGAGTGAATCATTGAAATGAATGAGTCTTTGTGCTGGCATTAAGAAGCCATCTGGTTTATTCAGGAGTAAATAATCTGACGTGATGATTTACCAAAGCTGTCCTTACAGCACACTGCTGCCATTTAACCCTAAAAGAGCCGGGGGTGCAGAATCTGCCCCCCCCTCCCATTTTTGTTTTAATGTCTATGCAGTGCATTTCTTCAGGAGTTGAGCCTTTGGGAGTTTTAGAGTAACTCTTTGAAGTCATTTTGACACCACTTTTGTGGAAAATTTAAACTACCATTCTTGCGCAGCACCAATTTTTCTAAGGCAGGTCAGCCAAAAACTGTATACTTTTTCAACTGTAGTACTCACTGCATGTGGGCTGACACACATTTAGCCTTGAACTGCAAGTGACCGAAACAACAAAGTAATTCACGCGATTGACTTCAAACTTCACATTTGTAATGATAAGGAGTGTCTTTACATGCCTGCTAAGGTTTTAAAAAAACTCAAGCATGGCACGGCCGAGTTCTGGGGGGGGGGCAAATCTGCCCCACCCGCTGTAAGAGAGGCCAAAACAACCCGGATCTTTTAGGGTTAGATCAGCTACATACACCTATTATCATTTCTGTAAAACATCTGACCGATCAACTGACCCTTTCTATACTGGACACACAAACATTTTAATCCTATACTGAATGCGTGTCTGATCAACATTCCAAACAAATGAGACCTGAACTGCTACAAAACAAAACTTGATACCCCCTGGCCTCCAAAGGATCTGCAAAAAGCCCAGACCATTCTGCCATGTTGCCCATGTATGACCTACCGCTGAGTCGTGAGGTGTCTGATTGGACAGTTTGTCCAAAGCTGCGACCACTCGTGGGATGAGTCCTAGTGATACAAAGGTCTGCTCATACTCACCCCTGCAACGACAAAAACAAAATCGATATTTTCAAAACCAAGCAAAAATGGTAAAAGGATGTACCTACATGATTCTTTTATTCAGTTTACTCCTGATGATATTATTTTTTTTTTAAATTCCATCTGTGCTGTACCAATGAAACAAACCATTTCCCGGGGATGCCTGTAAACCGTTTTTTTTGGCAAGCATGACGACACACGCAGCAGTGACAAAAAAATTGTCATTATTAACAGAAAATGCCATTCAAAACTCCCTGGAAAGTGGGCATCAAACACAGCTGAGACTGCAACGAAATGGAAATTCCTTGAGTCGTCCCTGTCTGTGAGGTTGGGCCACGCTGGATTTGACTAAACATTTTAAGGTGTTTTTTTTTATCATTGAGCAGTGATGTCTTCTGTAAAATATTGGGCTCTTGACCTGAATGCCCTGAAGTTTCTCATGAGCCCCTTTCCCCTTGCAAGAGTTGAAAAGGATCCACATTTATTCCATGGGGTAAAAAAGTCTTCCCTGAAAAAGCACTACCATTTGTGACTTCAATCTTTGCTCAATTAAGCACGGACTTGGAAAATCCTGCACAGCAGCAAAGACTTTCCTTTTGAGGGCAAAAAAACTTGTAATCAATGGGTGGCAAAACTGACCCTGCTGTGAGGTAGGTGAGTGTCCAGGCCGCTTCTGACATGGTACCCTGGTCTCTATCGAGGTGTAGCAACTGTATCAATGGCTGTGCAACACCCCCCTCCATCAGGGTCCTACACATAGATACATATGTAATATCATTAGTGGGGTACTCAAGAAGAACCTGCTCTTTGCTCCTGAGAAGGAAAAGATGGGGGCATTTTTACACGGTGACATCCCTTTGGTGCAAAACATTTGGGATGTGATCGAGCAAAATGAGTCGTTTGTCGATCCAGGGCCAATTTGGTGAATTTCATTCCTTCAAAAGGTGCTTTCCGTGAAAGTTCTCAACATGTCTCTTCAAAACATAAATCTATGTGGTTATTGCCAATCATAGGGCACTTTAAAATTGTATTGTAGTATAAATTGAGGTTTGGAGAAGTAACCTGTTTATAGCGATTTGTCTAGATAGACGGACGTTCCAGAGAGCATTGATTGACAATAAATATCAAATGTACATCATATCTATTTTTAGCTTTAATATTTCCCCTAAGAAGGGGAGTGGGCCGAATCCCGGATGTAGTGCAATACCGGGCCAACCCGTGGCCAGGACGAGGCAAGCCCCTATTCCATGGCCCAGATCCAAAAATCAGTTTAATATACTGGCTGCTCAATGAGCAGCGTTTCAGATATTAAGCTGAAAAGAACAGATACTACACATGATCTTAGCCAAAAGGCCGAGAAGCGATGCCAGATAAAGTCATATATCCACCAGAATAGATGAGGGTTCCTGGACTGGCACAGTTGGCCATGTCTTATGAGGGAAAAATATACAGGTTACATACAACCGATTAGTCTTGGAAATCGCCCCATACGTTGGTAATTATTTCCCTTTAGGTTTATATATTTAGGTGAAAATTTGATTACAGAATTTCGGTCCAAACGGGCAAAAATGGCCCTGACAATTGAGGCGTTTGCCCGCCTGGCTTGTTGCATTGACCTCTAAGCACTGCCCATAATCTCAAATCATGAATATTTACATGACCCCCAAGCAAGGCATACATGCACGTCACACATGGAGTGGTGCCTCACACATCACGGACCATTTACACATTAAGCCCACACACTCAGGAGAGCTAGGACACAGTGCACACAACACTATACACAGAACAGAAGAATTGATTTCCTGTGTTCTTTGTACAGTGAGTACACAATGATGGCTCCTCAACAGTCTTTGTACACACACCCTTCCAGTGTTCATGTAGTACATGTACATGTACATTGTACATGTATGTACTCGTTATGGCCTTGGGCTGTGCCAACACTTTATACATGTACAGTACATGTTATTTTATGTACATGTACATGGTAATCCTTGAGTTAGCTAAGGATATGACAGATCACAGAGGTGCAACTGTAGGACAAGGCCTGTGTGTCACTTTACTCTGCTGAGCATGTACAGAGTAGGACTGAACCCATTCCTGCATCCATTCAATAAGCTTTCCTCACTCACCGCTCCAATCAAATACACTAGAAGAAAAACTACACAGAGTGACTGTCTGATCATGGCATAGAGTCTGAGAACTGGAACTGGAACAAGGAAGAAATAATGGAAATGTTCATATAGGCCTGGGTGTGAAAAAAATCAGACTCAAGTCTGAGTCCTTTGGCAGCAGAACTATTTACACATTGTTGAGCAAGCTAGTAAACCTATTCATTCGATCCAAGCTTCCAATCAATTATATTTCTAGTTTCAAGGGACTCAAAAAGATCACCACTGTACTTCTTCCTAGAGTTGGCTTTCCTTTTTGTTGTCATTTTTCTCAGATCCAGCCAATTTTTACTTGACAGTACAATGTATAACCTCCTAAAATCAAGAGAAGAGTGTTTCCACTGCAAGCAGTCTGGTGACTTCTTCAAACTTGAACTTACTTGATATAACTGTCTTTCCCTCTGGCAAGGTTGGACAAGGCAAAAGCTGCTGATTGCACAACACTGGGTGCTGGAGACTGACACAGAAGAAGGGAAGAAATTAATAAAAACAGACAGAACAAAATTTGTAACAATGACTTACACCAAGAGGGAAATCCAAAGGGGTACCTAGGATACTTATTATACCAGTACACCATATCAGAGACAAGATATCGATAATTAATAATAATAATCTATAAAACTGCTGCAACTTCCAAATAGCATAAATGGGAATTCACAACCAGGAAATCAGAGACAAGATACTGGTAACTGCAGGCTCTATAAAACTGCTGCAACTTCCAAATGGCATAAATGGGAATTCACAATCAGGAAATCAGAGACAAGATACTGGTAACTGCAGGCTCTATAAAACTGCTGCAACTTCCAAATGGCATAAATGGGAATTCACAACCAGGAAATCAGAGACAAGATACTGGTAACTGCAGGCTCTATAAAACTGCTGCAACTTCCAAATGGCATAAGTGGGAATTCACAACCAGGAAATCAGAGACAAGATACTGGTAACTGCAGGCTCTATAAAACTGCTGCAACTTCCAAATGGCATAAGTGGGAATTCACAACCAGGAAATCAGAGACAAGATACTGGTAACTGCAGGCTCTATAAAACTGATGCAACTTCCAAATGGCATAAATGGGAATTCACAACCAGGAAATCAGCTTTTCCCGAGGAAAATTGAATGTCTAAAAACAACACTTCCTGACCAATAGGTTGCTCTTCTATTCAACCCTAATCCACCCCAGGCTTTTTCTTAGCCCCCCTGCTGAGTCTACGAGACTCCACAGGTGACAAAAAGTCTCACACCAATAATCCCATGCCATGCATCAACCAGAGGAAGGAATCTTTCTGAGATCACTGTCTCATATCACCCCATCCAAGTGGCAGTGGCCTAGCTAGGATTTTACTAGTGGGGAGCACAAAGGGACACCAGCATCTTATGGGGGGGCCAGCTTTCAGTGGTGTGGCTTTTTGGGGGCAAGTTTTTGTTAGCCTTGTTCAATATCTATTCATCCGTTTTTTTTCAGTAGGGAGCACCTGGGAAGGGGGTGGCACCTGTAATTTGGGGGGGGGCACATGCCTCCTCCCCCGGCCCCCCTTGGCTATGCTGAGTGGAGCATTCACAGTAATGGATGCCCCTTGATTTCAGATGGTCAGGGTTAACCAAACTCTCATAATAAAAGCCAACCCCCCCCCAAAAAAAAACCCCTTCTCCCACAACTCCCCTAAAAATTGGAAAAAGGACTCCATGGAACATCACACAACCAAACTTTATTATTTGTGTTAGGACACATATTGCCAGTTACATGTACAATTACTGCTGCTTTCACATGGTCTGTACACACATGTATATATGTACAGCGAAACACTACATGTTTTTAAATAAAAAGTTCATTTGTCCTTCATTCTATTCCATCCACTGGGAGAGTGCTGTCATGAAGTAGGCACTACATAGCCATGTTAAATACTTGATATATTCTGACAATTACTGAATATGAATCAAACAATATTTTCAATCCCCACTGACAGTGCAGATTGTCATACCTCTGTCTTGGATGCTGTCTGTTCATTGGCCCAGAACGATCACATGTGAACGATCACGACATGACTCGCCGTGAGACATCTCATTCTGCCAAGAGCACGTGCATGTCCACATGTATGAGACAGAGGAGCTTCGAGAAGTTCAAGAGCAGCCCTTGTTGCTCATTTAGTCAGTTTTGCATGGTACCCATGATACATTTTGTGAATAAGTTACCAGGGAATTTTATCAATGGTCTCACTCATACATAACAGACTTGTTCCTATGCCCATAGCGTATAAAGTAAAGCAGGAACCGCTAACCAGACTACATGATTGTACTCACTGGTACCCGCACTACTTTCACATTAAAGTGTACACAATTTAATAAAGTGGGGGAACAGTGCATTCACTGGCGATATCATTTATGTCTGTTATGTTAATTACACAGTTTGACAGTAGGCCTATCATCTTCAGAACTTCTGAAATTCAGAACTCGTTTCTTTGGATAAATTCCTCAGCCTCATCAATGTCAATGTCATATCCCACATCACTTAGTCAATAATTGTTAAATGTCAACCCTACCCAACTGTCACCACTTGTTTTTACTTGGATTAATTTCCTCCTGACATGAGGAACAAAGTGACAAAGTACACCAACAGCAAATCCCTCACTTGACAAAGCCATTTTCAGCAAATGTGCTGGAAAAACTTTCAAATCCATGATGATGTTTTCTTCAAAACCAAACAGGAAGGAAATTTTTCGTTGCATTCAAAATGCTCTAAAAAGTTTCCAAAATGAGACAAAACAAATAAATCAAGGAAAATAAAGGTAAAAAGAACAGACACAACAAAACTGCAAAGTCATAGTTTTGCATGATCTTTTCTTTAATAGTCTAGTCATTAGCTGCATTAAGATATATGTACCCTGGGAAGATTTCCTACATGGAAATTTAAACAGGAAGCAAAAAGATCGGCTGTTTGATCATTTCTGCAGCCCCATATAGGAATTATTATTTATTATTAGTCTCCCCATCTGTCTAAGTGATGAAGGATGTGGATAAAACTAAAAAAAGAAAATTATCAATGTACATATAGGCAAACTGTTGCACGAATTTCAATTTAAGAAAGAACTTTGGCACTATTCATTCTCCTTGTTGATATAACATATTATTAACCATACACAATTGTTAAAATGTACGAATGTATAGATATATCCAACACAAAAGCTTTAAAATGAACACATACATGTGTCTTTAAAAAAGAAAGGAAATGTAGATCCAAAACTTGGCAAAGTTTTTCATAAATTCCCCCCCCCCTTGAGGTTGGGGAACTGGAAGTCTCCAAAATCAGCAACTCAGAAATATCAGGATGTCAAAAATTGGTGATCTTCCTGAAAGGCCCCAAATATCTGGCCTAGGGCAAGCTGGCGATCAAGCTGGCAATCAAGCTGGCACTTGTTCAACATTTTTGAGCTGGGTAAATTGGGTCTGTCAGCCTTTTAATACAGCAATTATAAGTCTCCTGGAACAACTGCACGAGAAATCTATTTAGGATACACCACCCACCAGACTGCACCCATATATGTACATCATACACATCAACTGTATTCAACAGTTTGAATATAACATTCCAAAATATCACAATCACTAACACTTGTAAGATACCACCTACTATAGTAAATGTAGTCTCAGAGCTCATTCCTACTTTTCCAATCCAAATCTTCACAAACATCCAATCCAGGTTAAGCTGGCATGCTGTTGATAGATTCAGGACTGTAAATGCAGCAACTATTACTGAACATATATGGACAGCTACTGTCATGGAACCGTCAAGTGGAAAAGTTTGCTCAGCACAGATAAAATTCTTTTTTAGCAGTCAAAGAGATTACCAGCCAAAATTTGATACTGTGTAAATTTCTTGTGGCTAGTTTCCGGCAGATTTTTGTTCAAGCAGTGTTTTCTGCTTATACTAGCTCATTGAAATTTGGCTGTACTTTTGGTACAAGAGAGTAGAACTGGTTCATTGCGTCGTGGGGGGTTTTTGGTAGTTCAAAATGCTTCCTGGTTATAAAAATGCAAAAAAGGAAAAATCTCAATAGGTAAATAACTCAGTCATGACGCACTGTACGCACGTATGTGCATTGTCATGCAACATTATGTGTGCAATTAGAAAATTAAGGTACGTGTATGCACTACAAAAACTTCCTCCCAAGACAAAGCATCATATCAAAGATCTTTGAGTCAACTTTACTCCACATGAAGTCCCCTCAAAAAATCAGCATTTCTGATGATTTAAAATACCTGCTTCATCATCAAGCACTTCACGAGTAAGTAGATTTAGTCTTTAGTTCCTGACAAGCTGTCACAAGAACAGTAAGTGGATATTCATTAGAGAATAATAAAGAAAATGTTTGGTTTGACATAGTAAAAGTAAAACCTCAAGATTTTTTAATAGAAACAGAATGGGGATAATATAGTTTCTGAGGCTATGAACAGATAAAACACACATTGGCCATATTAGGGCATGATTTGAACTGTAGTCACAAAAGTTGACAGTAACCAAACGTACTTATTCACAAGAATTCAACCATTTGAGAGCCCTTTCTCAAAACCGTCAAATCTTTTACCATCATGACAGAATCCAGATTTTCAATTCTGCTATCATTCTGACAGCCTTTCATCTGAGCTTCAGAGCTTTTGCAGATCATCTCAGAAATCAGAATCCTCCCCGTCCGAGACTGAGGTCTCAACCCTCTCCCGTTGGCTGTTGGGGAGATTTGCATATTCTCCTCCGCCGGCGTATTCTTTCCCATTCTCCTGTAACTTATACATTGTTACAGGTGGGACATTTTTCGCTGCTTCTGCATCCTCCCCATCAGAGACACTAATGATGCTTTCCACCCTTTCCCGACGACTGTTGGGGAGATTGGCGTATTCTTGGCTGGGCTGTCCTCCGACAGTGTTCTCCACTCCGTGTGTGATTCCTGCTGCATCATATTCTGTAGCACCTGTGTCCATGAGTGCAGGCATGCCTCCTCCATGCTTAGTCTCATCCCTGATTCCTGATTGAGGTTCCAGTTCAAGATCCATGGGGCCTGGAAGATTATCTGGGGCAACATCTCCATGGAATGGGCTGGAGATGGCCGGACCAGTGTCTTCAACTCCCATCTTCCCTGAACGATCCCAGCAGCAGGCAAGGATACAAGCCACACCGATGATGAGTGTGAGAAGAATGAGTCCACAGATGCCAATGATGATGTATACGGCCGTGGTCAGGCTTTCAGTTGGAGGAATTGTTGTCGAGGGCTCTGTCTCAGAAGGAGAGGTTGCCGTCTCTGAAGTCAACAGTCCCATGGAGTTCTCAGAGGGTGCCTGTGTGGTCTTGATGGTGGATTCCTGAGATGTTGTTAGTTCAGGGGTTGTGGGTTCGAAGGTTGTGGGTTCGAAGGTTGTGGGTTCGAAGGTTGTGGGTTCGAAGGTTGTTGGCAGCAGGGATTCTTGCGTTGAGTTTCCAATGTCAGTTGTGTTGATTTGAGAATGACCGGTAGAAAAGAGGAGCACAAGCAACAGACAGCACCACCGCCAAGAAGCCATTTTTGTCATCAGGGTTTCAGAGTAGAGAATTATTACCAACTTTTTCAAAAGCTGAGATAATGAAGGAACAGATCTCGAAGAAAAATGTGTACAATTTTCTTTTTCTAACGTTTGAGACGGTAACACTCTTTATGCTTCCACTAAAGACAAGCAAAGATGTACTCCGACATCACAAAGTCCCAAGAATGTTAAACTGAGCATCTGAAAGAGTAAGTTTACATTTTCAAACTAGACTGGCATCTGGCTAGACAAAAATTCCAACTTACTTCCTCATGCTGAAGCAAACCAGAACATGGGTGCCACTAAAGATCTACTTTTGAAGCGTAACGCTTATTGAAACTTTACAAAAGGTTAAGCCTAGCATTTCAACAATCACTGTGTAGTATGTACGTGCAGCGAGATTTAACATTCTGATATACATGCCTCTCTAGAATTTTAGAATTTCATCCTCTTTGTATTTTTCTCTCCAATAGCGAACAGGGTACGCAGCACTAGTCTTCCTGGGAATGCTTAGGACTGGGGTTATTGGGGTCAAATTCTGGTTGGCACGTTGGAGAGCAACAGGTAGCTATGGGCACTCTTGCGTGTCCTATCAATTTCTCCACAAAATTATTCAATTCCACCCGGATAACAACTAGTGAGGCCATTCCTCCTAAATGACAATGTCAAAGTACCAACAATTTTTTCTTTTTTTTTTTAAAAAGTAGAGTTTAACAAGGAAAAAAATGAAAAAAAGGGAAACAAAAGCTATTGGACACAGGAATTTATACAATGTTTTTCAATTCTCAGTTGCATGTACACGTCAGGAAACCTTGCATGCATCTCTAACAGCAGAGTACATGAACATAAAATTAACTTGTCCTGATCATTTGGTTTTTGTTATTTGCTCTTCAATTAACTGGTCAACAGGGTAACCTTTCTGAGGAAAAACACAGTGAATAACCAAGATCCTGCTAAGCCCTACAGTTCTGGCCACGAAACCTTCTTGTGAGTGGGGGAGGGGCTACAGGTGACATCTTGAATACACACCACACTCTTAACTTTAAAAAAGCTGAGAAATTCAAGCTGGTGGCAACTGAAGACTGGACACAGCCCAAACAATTTGTCTGCCTCTTAACAATGTACTTGTACATGTACATTGCAATCACCAATATACACATAGGTTAGAACTCACTGCATGTAATATGTGCTGGTGTTTCCTCGGCAAGACAATTTACCACAGTTCCTTCTTCCTGTCCAGAAGTATCAATGGGTATCGCCCCGTCAGCAAGGGAAGATAACTTACTGCACTGATCTTGAGCAGCTGCAGAACACTTATCTTACAGCCCAATGAACAGGGGTAATAGTAACTGTAAGATTTTGAATCCTTCGGTAACACTTATTAAGGCAGATGACTACTGTGCTTCTTGCTATTATGACTGAAATGCTGTAATTTTGTTACAACTGAACATACGGCTCTATCTGTGGACTGAGCAAGCCATGCTGACAAGTTGGCAGTCTCCAAAGTTCACACACTCAGTCTGCAGGAGTGGTATTTTGGAATGGTTACAGCTTCAAACTCCATTAAATATTTTAAACAAAATGTTAGATTAAAGATTTGACTTTACGATAAAAGCCCTCAATAAACCGGCCTTACGCTAACTTTTTTCTCCTGGCTGGCCCACTGGGCTAGTTAACTAGATATTTTACAAGCCCACCATGAGTTTTGCAAGCCCATATATAAAAAAAAGAAAACGCTCTCTTTGCTCCATCTTTCTCCTCATTTGGGTTGAATTGCCACATTTTGCTTGCTTTTAGGACCTCCGAACGTGAACAAGAAAAAAAAAATTCCCAATCAAACGGGGGTGTTGTTTGCACACGGCTTTGTGTGGAATTTGTACCAAACACTTTCAAGGACTCCTGCGATGCCGAGTATAGCTAGCTGAAGCCAGTTAAGGTTAGGAAAATGGATAAACAATGTGAACGAGAAGTGTGCAAGTGCGGTACCGCGCCATACCGCGTGCTATGCTATATACTACAACCCACCAGTCTACTCTGTTTGTGGCGTTCACGGTCGCTGATCGCCCTATTGCGCAAGTATCACGTTTCAAAAACACAAATAAAAACACATACACACAACTCAGTTTTTGTGATCATGTATAAATTATCACAGAAAGCATATATATTTTGATCTAAATTTTAAAACAGGTAGGCTTAATACTGAACTTTTCACTAGTTGCCCGGGCAACCGAGGAACCAAGTTTAGGTAGCCTGGAGTATTTTTCGCAACAATTTGTACGTCAGGGTATTACTATTTTGAGGCCTGATAAAACTAATGCCTGTTTATTGTGCGTACACTCACTAGCTGTGCGCAGGTGCACAAGTTGAAGGGAAAATCCCCCAAAATTTTGGAACCTGAGTAGCACAATGAAATCATGCCAGCCATGGTTCACAGCATTTAGTCTGTACCCTCTAAAGCAACAAATAATTTTTCCTCAGTGTACAGATAGCATTTGTGGCCAACACAAAAGGCTATAGAAACCAGGGATGTATACAACCTGTGCCTTTTACATGCATGTATAAGGAAGTACTGGTCCAGATGTATGTTAGCATCATTTCCAAATTTGGACTGAAAAATGGAAAGCTCTGCGTAGCAGATGCATTTCAATTGTTTACCAGTTCAGTACTTGATGCTCGAATATACTAGCAGTAAACAACTGCCTTCTTGGGATATCACCACAATTGACCTTTCTCCAAACCTAAAGCTCAAGTTTGAAGTCACATTGAATTCTTGCCATATTGAGATACAGCAACAAAATTCTAAACAAGATGGCTCCTGCCTTGGGAACTCTACACCTGCAGCTTTTGATTGGTTTCTTGTGCACTGCACATTGTCAATCCCAGGTTATTGTGACAGTCACTATCAACGGACAAACAGGAGTGGTTGATGGTTTTGAAGGCGACAGTATTGAGCTCCTTTGCCAGGTGCAAAACCTGACGGGCCAGGCTGTTGTTTGGTCCAAGGGATCGACACAAATCACGCCTCAACCTGGGAAATACAGTCTGACGTCTAATGAAACTGAAGGAAGGTTTACGTTGACCATTGTGAACTTGACACGCACAAATGACCGAGGAACATTTAACTGTGAAGTAGGTGGCATTGGATCATCAATAGTAGGCAGCGTTGGGGTGCGGGTCAACTACTTCCCTGACGCTGGGAATCCAATGTGCTTTGGTCCAACGGTGATAGAAGAAGGTACTCCTGCAGTGTTCCGGTGTGAGAGCTTACCAGGTGAGCCACTCATTGAAGGTGAGTGGCTGCGTGATGATGGGAGAGTTGTAGAGGCCGACAATATCAAGACTGGCCTACCTATTAACAATATGATAAGTTTTGAATACACAATTATGCCCTCTCCACTTGACATTGGCATCAATGTGACGTGCAAAATATCCAGTGTACTCTCCTTTCCTGGGAGGACATCTTCCTGCACCATTGGACCCTTGGTTGTTAAATTTTCTCCCCGTGATGTTTCCATCACCAACACAACTTACTCACAAGATAATGTGATGTACGATGCCATAACCTGTAGTGCTATTGCATACCCACCAAACATCTCCTACAGTTGGAGTTTCAACACACCGCTGGACCCATCCCAACAGACACTGACCGATGGCAACCAGACTCTGGTCATTCTCAATATCACCTCGTGCAAGGCCACGATAATAGCGACGTGCCTTGCCACTAACAAAGTAGGGAGTGAAACAGCAAACTTTACTGTCTGTGAACCCCCACCTCCGACCACCACAGAAGTCACCACACAAGAGGAAACAACCACTGCGACTGAAGAAACGGAAGCCCATATTACAATAACTTCTGTGAATCCATTTTCAGTGGAAACTGAGCCCCAGATGACAACAGATAACATGACTATGGTGAGACCTCAGGCTTCCATCCTGACCCCTGCACTGTATGCCATCATTATCTGTGGAGCCTGCATAGTCCTTGTTTCCGTCATCGGTGTGGCTTTTCTCTTTACGCAAAAAAAGAGTAACAAGGATAATATGGATGACGATGGGACTGCGGAAGTAGCATTTCAGGTGAGGAACGTGAGGGCCTTGTCAATTGCCCTCTTTGATGGAGGTGACGAAATGCAGACCGAAATGATGATGGCTAATCGTGCCTTCCAAGCTGGGGATGAGATGAGCAAGAATGAACAAGATTGTCTTGATGCTCTGCAGGATAGTTCTGTGAACTTTCATCCTCCAGGAGATGTTACCCCTGATGTCATCTCACCGGAGAGTGCTTCTGTTGACGAGGCACCAGAGCTGTCTTCAGCAGCAGAGCAAGAGGAAACTCCATCTGAGGACAGCAGGAGCAACGCCGATCACAGTCCCCACAAAGCTGAAGCCAATGCTACCCTGGACGACGGAGATGAGTGTGATGAAATGTTTGCTCCACCCATTGAAGAGGAAGCCCAGGCCTACCAGCCCGACCCCAGGAAGAGCCTGGTCCAAGAAGCACTGCTGGCAGTCCAGATAGACAAAACAAACACTGCTGGCTCAGCCAGAGCAGGACACAAGGTTACCCAAGAAATGGAAATCTGAACTATCCTCATTCCACAGATGATGGAATGACAAGCAAAAACAGATACAGTGACTGGAATCACCAGAAGTAATTGAATTAAAGCTAATATTTCTGTTTGAGTGTTTTGATGAGAGAAATTCAAAAGAATTATGGTTGAAATAACTATGATAAAAAGTAGAGCAATATTTACAAATAAATCATTTGGGAGACATTTTGTGGTAAATTTTTCAGCATTAGGGAGACATTGGCTTTTAGGGAGACATTTCAGTGTCTCCCTATTTTCAAACTACCAGAAGGAGGCCGAATGTTATTGTCCATATTTTGAGAGATGATAGATTAGGGTCTAAAATGAGAACATACAAAGTTTTGTTCAGATCAAACTAGGGAATATTGAATTATGGGACAGTAAAGTGGAAATATTTTGTGCACGTTCTTATGGGAATGTCTCCCTAATGACCCATTAGCGGTAATTACAATTACGGTAACATGCATTTTAGTTTACGAGGATTATGCGACATCAATTTGTGCTTTGGCATTAATTAAATAAGATTTGGTAAAAAAAGTACAGTTAGATTTTACAAGTGAAACATGATGCGGACAATTATTTGTTAGCAAAAAGATTGTTACCATGTTTCAGTGAACTATATACACAGAAAAGAATCCAACAACTCTAAAAGACAAATAGACTTTATTCACAAATCTGGCAAAATAAACTGAAAGGTTAACTTTCATTTTGGGAACCTAAAAGTAATAATAAAAGAAATGAAATAAAATGAAAGCTCATTCCAAACTAATGCCGTGCATGTATATGCTGATGAACGACTCAAAATTTGTGATTAATTATATTAATTGTTTTAAACCAGTTTTTGAAAAAATGAAAGTGAGGCTTGGAACTCAAACAGTCTAGCATTACCAAACTAAGCAGATTGCTATAAAAATGATGAATTCAGGAAACATCATTGGATATGGCTTCACCGTGAATAAGGTCTATTCATAAAAAGTGAGAAAAAAAATGTAGTTTTATAAAAGATTTGTAAATTTATCATTTTTAACTTTTAAAGCGTTGTTGTTCAGAGTTTTATAAAGACATGCTGCCCATTTCTTGTTTTGCTAAATATTTTTCTTCTTAAAACCCTTTATTTTTAGGAAATGCATAACTGCCCACTTTTTAAGGAATTGAAAGCAGCAGCATTCTTGGGGAGGTATCCAATCACCATTTTTCTTGTGGGGTCGTGGATTCTTCTGTGGATGAAAATATTTGAGTCATTTGTGGGGAAAAAATTCATTCTGCCCATCCCCCTCCGACTGAAGACCTGGATACATCACTCAAGAGTGGTCCTGAGAAGGACCTGGATGTGAACTCCATACTTGATTGATCTTGTTTTTTTAATTGATTAATGTGTCGAATGTTTAGTTATATTTTCCTATTTGGTTAAGAAAACCAATTCTAAGAGGCTCAAGAAAGCAGTTAGGGTAAACGGTCAAAATCTTTCAAACTAAAGATCTCAAATACTCCATGACTGAAAAAACAAAGCTATTTTGGATTTTCCCAACTGGTAATCAGGGGTTCTTTAACGGAACTAATCATGAGTTTAAATGTCAGTAGTGCATATCTCTCATAATTATCAGAGTTCTATACATGTATATATGCTACATGTACATTCATATCAGAGAACTTCCTTATAATTGCAAGAACCTTCAATAATTGTTTGCTTAAAGGGTTTGCCATGCATTTACAACACTGAAGTCAAATGACTTTAAGTACTCTTTTCTGTATATATGAATCTTTTGCTGCTTATCTGCAATGTATTATGCAAATTTTAAACAATGTTCAGAATTTAAGTGTACCTTAACTGACATTGTTAATAAATGGATACTCAGCTTCAAAATTGATTGTCATACATGTATCTCCAGACTCAATGTATTCACAAATTATTCTTGCAATTGAAAATGTTCTTTGCCTACACATATCCCTGTTCATTCACTGTGCATGATGCACATGAAGTAGCTGTTACACACTGGACTGTACACGAACATATACATGTACATGTACATGTACATGTACATGTACATTCCCAATGTTCACTCATACATGTGCATGTATACACCCTAATGTTTGCAAATGACTGTCAAGCAATGCCAGTCAGCACACAATGAACTCATTTGCATACCAAATCCCACCCCTTCTGCAGCTGTACCAGTACTGGCTTTTGATTGGTCCAATGTGGCACACTTTCAGTGTCACTCAATAAACAAGGCAAGTGGGTGTGGGTTTGTTGAGTGTGCAAGCAACTAGGACAGAGAAAGAGGCAGTCTTCCCTTGACTACCCTCAATATTCTGAGGAAATAAAGTTGAATTGAAAAACAAAACGGCAATGGCTTAAATGCCTGGTATGAACTGAAAGAAATCTGGAAGGAATATGATGAAAAAAACCTAACCCTGACCACAGTCATCGGTAATAATTGCACAGAATTAGCACCAATCTTAACTACATCCAAGTTACTGAAGCATCAGACCCCCAGTAGGTTTTGCAGGACCCCTTTCGACAAGCACTGGGTAAAGTTGGATTTCAATGTTCTCACACGTAAGTAACAAAAGAGTTATTCATGTGCAAAGCTACAAAAAGTTAATTCTTTTTGACAGCATTACAATGACTCACCAGGAGTACAGTCCTGCACAGACTTCTTTTTATTACCCAAAGTATGCACTTTCAAAGGCACGCATTCTTAAAGGTACAGAGACCAACTTAAAAACCATCCGAAAAACAACCCTCTAAAATGTTGTTCAAACTCAGTTTAAAGACAGCAATGAAACGTAACTTATTGGGAAGTTGCAAGTGGGTTGGCATGCAGGCCTTTTAAAGTAAAAGATAAAAGAAGGCAATTACCAAAGATGTGTCAAACTTAAGACGTTAAGAGACACAGAGATATTGGGTGTTTTCTAGAGTATCCACAGAGCTACAAGCACCCTCCCTAAGATTTTGAGCATTTTTGCAATTTCCTGAAATGGACATACATGTGTACACATGAATAATCGTCAACTTAGGGAGCTATTTGGAAAATAATAGTGTAAAGAACTTTTCATGATCAGTTCAACGAAAGAATTGCAAAACAGCAAATAAACATCTGCCTGTATTTCTTTTCATTGGGAACCATACAAGTGCCAATCTCCTTAAAATGTTCAATAAGGGAAAATTGCTGAAGGTGAGCTTTAAATAGATTTGTAAATTTTCTCATAATGAAGAATTAAGTGGCCTTGGAATCAGTATTCTAAGTGAAGCCTGGAATTGAGGTCAAGAGGGGAGTCAAGCAACATCATCACAAAGCTGACAACACTTTGGTTTATTTCATAACCTGGCATAACTAACCTTTTGGTCTGCTGTCATTCAAACTTGCAGGCATGGCCAAGCTATCATGCATAAACCAGGATACAGAGCAGGAAATAACTCGCATTTTCAAATGAGAATTTCAAAAAATTTCAGCTATCGCCAGTTCAGGAGTTGATGAGATTGGGACTTCATCATCAGGCAAGGAATAAACTGCCTTCTGATTATTTCTTTCAGACTAGCCTTCCTGCAAGCCTCAAGCTCCATTCAAAGCATTTTGCATTCTTGTGGCGCAGGAGCACACCGTGATATACAATAACATTTGAAACTTAAAAGAAAGATGGCTCCAGCCACTGGAAATCTACGTCTCCAGTTTGTTATTGGTTTCATCAGCGCCACACTTTGTAGCTCTCAAGGGGTTACAGTGACTCTCACTACCATTGATGGCGATACAGGAGTGGTTTCTGGCACTGAAGGCTCCAGTATTGAGCTCCTTTGCCAGGTGCGAAACCTGAATGACCAAGATGTTGTATGGTCCAAGGGCTCTTCACTAATCACAGCCCAGTCTGGGAAGTACAATCTGGCATCTAATGAAACCTCAGGCAGGTTTATATTAACCATACTGAACTTGACACGCACAAGTGACGGTGGTACGTATCGCTGTGCAGCAGGACGTGTAAGAGGGAGCATTTTGGTACAAGTCTACTTCTTTCCTGATGCCAGTAATCCAATGTGCAGACCTGTAGGACCGTCTGTCATAGAAGAGAGCACCCCTACTGTGCTCCGATGCGACAGCCAAACCGGGGAGCCACCTGTTGATGTTGAGTGGTCTCGCAATGGGAGAATCGTGTTCGATACTACTATCACGACAGGCTCATCAGGTGGCTTGACAAATTCTGAATACACAATCATTCTCTCCCCAAATGACGACGGGGTCAATGTGACATGTATAATATCCAGCACTGTCTTTCCTGGGAGGACATCTTCCTGCACCATTGGACCCTTGGTTGTTAAATTTTCTCCCCGTGATGTTTCCATCACCAACACAACTTACTCACAAGATAATGTGACGTACGATGCCATAACCTGTAGTGCTATTGCATTCCCACCAAACATCTCCTATAGTTGGAGTTTCAACACACCGCTGGACCAATCTCAACAGACACTAACCGACGACAACCAAACTCTAGTCATTCTCAACATCACCTCATGCGAGACCAAAATTATAGCGACCTGCCTCGCCACAAATGATGTTGGGAGTGGAATGGTAAATTTCACTCTATGCAAACCCCCATCTCCGACCACCTTGGATGTCACAACAACGAATGAAATGATTACTGAGACAACAGTGGCACCTTCCACTCTACCGAGGGGGACGACCACTGACATGAGAGAAGTGTCCTCAGAGCCAGCTTCTGAGATCTCTACAAGTGTCCTGACTACAACAGCCTTCGTGAACACAACAGAGCGTGAACCCAGTGGCCTGACCCCTGCCTTGTATGCCGTCATCATCTGTGGGGCGATCATAATCCTTACTTTGGTCACTGGTGTGGCTTGCTACATAGTAAAGCGCCGCAATAACACAGATGACCGCGAGACTGAAAAAGAGCTGGTCGAGAGGAATGTGAGGGCCTTATCCATCACCCACAAAGATGAGGACAATGAAGACCTGGCTGAGGTGGGGATGACCATTGCAACGTTTAAGCAAGAAGGTCCTGAGAGTCCAGATGAGCAGAAATATGAAACCGTTGAACCACCACAAGCTACCACAACTCCTGATGCCTACCCTGAAGACAACTAGATTGAGGCAACTCTTGTCAAACGGCTCTCAAGAGAACATCATAAATTACAGGTAATCTATGACAAAGATATGCCTTTGATATGCTCGAAGTCTACAGCTTAAGTCTAGGTGACTTGTGATGGATTTGCAGGGTCTCGTGGTGGACTCAACTACCACACTGGTCTTAACAAGGCATAAGGAGAACCTCCAACATTTGCTTCAAAAGATAAACAGTAGAAAAAGCAATTTCCTCACAGCAAATGAACGACAAATATAACTTGATTTAGGACAAAACAAGGATGAGCAGACAGTCACCATGACGATGGAGCAAATGACGCCACTAAAGACAAAGATAAAGATGAGGAGATGGTATGTAAACTACTAGCAGGCACTTTTTTACTTTTCCGCACTGTCTACAGAAAAAAATCTGCTAGACACAAGATGACTGAGTTCCCAGCTGAAGCTTATTACAAAACATCCTCAGTAATTGGCTGCTATTATGAGGTTCAACAGCCAAAAAGCATCTTTTTGAACATAATTAAAATATACCCCAAAAGAGACTTTTTTTACAGCTTATTCCTACCAAACTGTAAGGATAAATGTGAGATTCATTACTATTCAGTTTGAAAACAATGCTTTAGAAACATTATATTTGCAGTCTGAGGCCTTTTAGATCAATCTGTAATTTCAGAAAAGTTACAATTTTTGTCATAAATCTACGTCTGTATTGTTACTAACATCTTATTTACCCAGATATCCAGTAAGCAGTTTTACATATTCGTAGAATTAGACGCTGCTTAAATTCTATTTGATGCAGCAGTATAGCCAGGATTCTGAGCATGAGGGGGAGGGCGGGACTTCAAGCTAAAGTGGGAGGGGGCTGACTGGATGTTGGACTTATACATGTGCACAGTCATGATTACATTAGGATATGCATGTGTACTGTTTCCAAAATGCAAGTAGGGGGCAACTGGGGGTGTGTACCCCCACTGCCCCCCCCACCCCTTAGCCACGCCGCTGATTTGATGTAATGCTACATGTACATGTACACAAGTGGCCACAAATGGCTAGAGTTAAGACAGTCACAGTTGCTGAAGACAACAAACAAAAATACCCTTGAAATTCAAGCCACTACTGCAGTAGTTCCACACTGTTAGGACTTTTGAGAATAAATGCACATTGCAAGTTTAACAACGCCTCTGTTGAACAGTGCCACAGTCAAAATGACATCTCAGGTTACTTTATAAAGCTATCTAGTTTCTTATCGGTGGTTTTTATAAAGCTTAATAGTTGGCCAGGCTTATTAAAAAAAAAGATATCAGTCTGTGGTTCATTTTGTAAGAGATGTATCAATAAAAACATACTGGATTTATTTTCAGGAAAAGCTTTCGAAAGAGGAACAGTCACTAAAATATGGTTTTCAAAGAATTATGCTATTTTTACGCTCAGAAATCTGAATTGTATAAGTAGGTGTAAAATGCTATGCATACAGAACAAATGTACCTGTAGTATAATAATCGTTTAGCTGAAGTACCAATGAAAAATTCTGAAGTGTAGACAATTAACTTTCATTTTCAATTAAATGTAGCTCAATCTTTGACAAAAAAATATAAGGAAGTAGTGAAACACTTGTACTTCTATGTACACTGATATAAGAAGACACAGAAAGTTTGAACTCCCTGGGTATCGGCATATTCAAGAAATCCAAAAACCAGTTGATCGTTGCCAGTTTTTGTGCATGTTCAGAACAGAACACATCCCAAGTCAATACAACAAATCCAAGTATCGATTTTTGGTGGACGATTCTAGGTACATGCATTTCAATTTATTTTAGAGCTGAATTTTTAAATTCAATAGTAATCCACATAATACACCAGGGACTTAAACCAATACACATGTATGGGTGTGTTTTATATGTATTATCCAGAGACAAGTGTTCAACAGGTGTTGTTGCTTTACTAATTTGCATCACATATTCAAGATCCATTCTTTTACCAAGACTATTTTTGTGTTTGGAAAATGTGTTAACTGAAACGTTAGTAGAGCCATTGTACAGTATAAATTTTACTTGATAAATTTGCTTTTAGAAGGATTATGTTTGTAAAAAATGGAAATGATGGGGAATTTCAACAGTGTCAACAGTGAATTAGAACTGAGAATTTCTCAGTGTAATTGTAATAATTACCACTAATGGGTCATTAGGGAGACATTTCCATAAGAACGTGCACAAAATTTTTCCAACTTTACTGTCCCATAATTCAATATTCCCTAATCTGATCTGAACCAAACTTTGTATGTTTTCATTTTAGACTCTAATCTATCAACTCTCAAAATGTGCACAGTAAAATTTGGCCTCCTTCTGGTAGTTTGAAAATAGGGAGACACTGAAATTTCTCCCTAAAAGCCAATGTCTCCCTAATGCTGAAAAATTTACCACAAAATGTTTCCCAAATGATCTATTTGTAAATATTGCTCCATGTACTGTTATGACTGGAATGCTGTGCTTATGCACAAGAGTGTACAAGAGCAGTATTTTGGAATGTTGCAAGTTCAAACTTTGATAAACATTTTAAACCAAATGTTTCGAATAAAAGTTTGACATAACGATAAAAGCAACAAAATTAATGCCTGACTAAGCAATAAGTAACAAATGTTTATCATGAGCTCACTCACTGTGCACAGGTGCTTATGTCAAAGAGAAAACGCCAGAAAAATTTTGGACCCTGAAACACAATGGAAGTCATGCCAGCCATGGTTCACAGGTATTACTGTTCAAGAACCTTTGAAGCAATAAATGCTCCCCCCCTTCAAAACACGAGGTATGGCTAACACAAAAGGCCCTTTGGTGACAATTGATGCAAAGCTATTCCTATCACAAAGTACTTGAACTGTTCCACACATGTAAGCATTTCCAAATAACTACTGAAAAATGGAAAGCTTTGAAGTATGCGAGGCAGTGGCATTGCAACCTTTTGCCAGTTTGGTAGTTCAAGCTCATTACACTACCAGCAAACTGCATTCTTAGGATTTCACTATGCTTCAAGTTTGAAGTCACCTGGAATTCTTGTCCTACTTGAGATACAGCAACAAAATTCTAAACAAGATGGCTCCTGCCTTGGGAACTCTACACCTGCAGCTTTTGATTGGTTTCTTGTGCACTGCACATTGTCAATCCCAGGTTATTGTGACAGTCACTATCAACGGACAAACAGGAGTGGTTGATGGTTTTGAAGGCGACAGTATTGAGCTCCTTTGCCAGGTGCAAAACCTGACGGGCCAGGCTATTGTTTGGTCCAAGGGATCGACACAAATCACGCCTCAACCTGGGAAATACAGTCTGACGTCTAATGAAACTGAAGGAAGGTTTACGTTGACCATTGTGAACTTGACACGCACAAATGACCGAGGAACATTTAACTGTGAAGTAGGTGGCATTGGATCATCAATAGTAGGCAGCGTTGGGGGTGCGGGTCAACTACTTCCCTGACGCTGGGAATCCAATGTGCTTTGGTCCAACGGTGATAGAAGAATGTACTCCTGCAGTGTTCCGGTGTGAGAGCTTACCAGGTGAGCCACTCATTGAAGGTGAGTGGCTGCGTGATGATGGGAGAGTTGTAGAGGCCGACAATATCAAGACAGGCCTACCTATTAACAATATGATAAGTTTTGAATACACAATTATGCCTTCTCCATTTGACATTGGCATCAATGTGACGTGCAAAATATCCAGTGTACTCTCCTTTCCTGGGAGGACATCTTCTTGCACCATTGGACCCTTGGTTGTTAAATTTTCTCCCCGTGATGTTTCCATCACCAGCACAGCTTACTCACAAGATAATGTGACGTACAATGCCATATCCTGTAGTGCTATTGCATACCCACCAAACATCTCCTACAGTTGGAGTTTCAACACACCGCTGGACCCATCCCAACAGACACTGACCGATGGCAACCAGACTCTGGTCATTCTAAACATCACCTTGTGCCAGGCCATGATAATAGCGACGTGCCTTGCCACTAACAAAATAGGGAGTGAAACAGCAAACTTTACTGTCTGTGAACCCCCACCTCCGACCACTACTGAGAAAACAGTGGCACCTTCCACACTTCCGAGGGGAATCACCACGGAGATGAGAGAACTGTCCTCAGAGCCAGCTTCTGAGATCTTCACAAGTCCCCTGATTACAGCAGCCAATGCAAATACAACAGAGCGTGAGCCCAGTGGCCGGACCCCTGCCTTGTATGCTGCGATCATCTGTGGGGCGATCATAATCCTTACTTTGGTCACTGGTGTGGCTTGCTACATAGTAAAGCGCCACAATAACACAGATGACCGCAAGACTGAAAAAGAGCTGGTCGAGAGGAATGCGAGGGCCTTAAACATCACCTACCGGTACAAAGATGAGGACTATGAAGAGCTGGGCGAAGAGGGGATGACCAACACAACCTTTAAACAAGATGGTCCTGACAGTCAAGAGGAGCACACATATGAAACTACCATAAATTCCAGGTAATCGTTGACAAAGGAAGCTTTTGTCACATTTCATTTGAACATGAACAGAGTCTGAGGCTGAAGTCTAGATGACTTGTGATGGACTTGCAGAGTCTTGTGATGGACTCAACTACCACACTGACCTTAACAAGGCAGGGCCTTAGCGAAGGTATTTTTTGTGGGGGGTTGTGCAAGAGTCAGTGTGCCAACTTGTAACTTGTTCACCAACCTCATTTACTACGTCTTCACGCAAACAAACAAACAAACAAACAAACAAACACCCCCAACAACCCAACAAACAAACAAAAATACACATAGGTTTGCGACAAACCAAAATCTTTCTAGTTTCTCAGTTTCAATGAAGCTTATTAGTTTACCAGGCTTACTAAAAAGAGATGCCAGTCTATGGCTAATTTTGTAAAAAATGTATAAAGAAAAAGATACAGGACTTTTTCAAGAAATGCCCTTGAAAGAAGAATCATCATTAAAATATGGTTTTCAAAGAATTATGCTATTTTCATACTAAGAAATCTGAATTGTATAAGCAGGTGTAAAATGCTATGCATACAGAACCGATGTACCTGCAGTATAATAATCATTTAGCTAAAGTACCAATGAAAAATTCCGAAGTGTAGAAAATTAACTTTCATTTTCAATTAAATGTAGCTCAATCTTTGACAAAAAAATATTAGGAAGTAGTGAAACACATGTACTTCATATGTCCACTGATATAAGAAGACACAGAAAGTTTGAACTTCCTGGCAGTACATTCAAGAAATCCAAAAACCAGTTGATCATTGCCAGTTTTTGTTCAGAAGAGAATAGAACCTGAATCAATACAACCAAATCAAGTATCGATTTTTGGTGGACGAGTCTAGGTACAAGCATTTCAATTTATTTCAGAGCTGAATTTTAAATTCAATAGTATTCCACATAATACACCAGGGACTTGAACCAATACACATGTATGGGTGTGTTTTATATGTATTATCCAGAGACAAGTGTTCAACAAGTGTTGTTGCTTTATTAATTTGCATCACATATTCAAGATCCATTCTTTTAACCAAGACTGTTTTGTGTTTGGAAAATGTGTTAACTGAAACGTTAGTAGAGCCACCGTACAGTATAAATTTTACTTGATAAATTTGCTTTTAGAAGGATTATGTTTGTAAAAATGGAAATGATGGGGAATGTCAACAGTGAATTAGAATCACTGAATGCTGAGAATTTCTTAGCGTAATTGTAAGTGTAATTCTTAACCATTTTGAAAAGTTATGATTTTTCTTTACGAAGTGCTGTTTTCATAATTTACCCTTATGAGGGGAAAAGAATCAAGTGCTCACCCTTACTCAGTTTTTTTTTCCAAATGTAAACCAGAAAGGTGTTTGTCAAGGTTTGGTTCCTCTAAACCTGATACATCTTTATGCTTTAGACAAGCAACAGAGTTTGCAAAGGTAAGACAGAAGCACTTTCTATCAATGTAAATTTTTTTTAATATAACTTTTGGTTGTATGACAGAATTACATGTAGTTGGCAAGACATGTGACTTATTTCCCTTGATTTAGATCGAAATATTTTGAGGCTTATGGGAAAATAAAGGCAGAAATGGAAGAAACAGGATTAATAAGGCTGTGCTTGAAAAAGTCTCCAGAGGCCTAAAGCAGTGTATCAAGCTGTGGTGTATATGAGTGTGGGACATGTTTACTTCAATCAAATCCAAACTATCTCTTTACAATGCAAGATTTTAAATGCTCAACAAGAACATTTAACAAAGAACAAGCAGTGACTTAACACATACTTTGGTATGCTATACTGTTTATTGTGCTTTCCACATCTCAATGCTCAACGTGGCCCACTCCTGATGAAAAAAGAAAAACAAATATCTCAGCAAGCGAACAAATTTAACAAAAACTGCAAGGTTGTTTGCTACTAGAACAATCCTCAAAAGTCAAATGAATTTATGTCTGAAATGACTTAATTTCCATTAGCATGACTTCTTAGGCAAAATATGCGGCTTAAGTACCTTGAAAAAATTCTGTCCAAGTTATTTATCAATAATATTCTCAGCTTCAGTTATTGTCACATTATAAAAGTCAATTAATTCACAAAAAAAATTTTTTCAAGAGTAAAAAATTGTTAAAATGTTCTTTTTAAAAATTAATTTTGTAACTACCGGTAAAAATAAAAGTGAAGCAAGTACTGCTCATGTTAGGTTTGGCATGATCACTGATGAAAAAAATCAACCAAGACCAACAGATGTCAAAAAGTAATTACTGCAATTAAGTAATGCAATTTCTCTTTCTTTCGTATTCTTTATTTATAGTAATGTTGTGGTGCTACCCATGTTATTATGCACTAAAATTGTTGCCCTGATGGCTTAACGTCAGTATAATCATTGTTACTTTCCACCCTTAATAATGCAACTTTGATGTGTGTACCTTCTTGGGTTGGTAAACAGGGTGTCCATAAAAAGAAATACAAGACTTGTCAGTTCAAATTTTTTAACACAACAACATCCACAATGCTTCTCTTTTTATGAATTATGTTAGTTGTAGCATTATTTTCCCAAAATGTTGCCCCTGTCAGATTTCTCATGAGCAAGACAACACAAGATCAGTTAATGAAAATTTACCTCATAGTCTCTTAGCAAATCCAAATTTCCTAACAAAAAACTTGTCAGAAAGTCTATGAATACAAATATGTATACTATTTAGAAACTTTGAGAGGCACAAAAATTTGCCTTCATAAGGCACACTCTGACCAACTTTAGTAAATTTTCTTGGGGAAATAGTTTGCCAATGCCAGTTGGGCATCTTTGAAGAAATTATGTGTTTCTTGGGCAAGACAATTTACCACATTCCCTCTCCCCGTCCAGGAGTATCAATGCGTACCCCAGTCAGCAAGGAAAGATGACATATCTTACAACCCAATGAACAGAGGCAAAAGTAATTGTGGCACTTTCAATCCTTTAGCAATACTTATTAAGACTGATAACCATTGTGCTTATTATTCCTGCTAATGGGTCATTAGGGAGACATTCCCATAAGAACGTGCACAAAATTTTCCAACTTTACTGTCCCATAATTCAATATTCCCTAATCTGATCTGAACCAAACTTTGTATGTTTTCATTTTAGGTCCTAAACTATCATCTCTCAAAATATGGACGTAAAATTCGGCCTCCTTCTGGTAGTTTGAAAATAGGGAGACACTGAAATGTCTCCCTAAAAGCCAACGTCTCTCTAATGCTGAAAAATTTACCACAAAATGTCTCCCAAATGATCTATTTGTAAATATTGCTCCATGTACTGTTATGACTGGAATGCTGTGCTTTTGCACAAGAGTGTACAAGAGCAGCATTTTGGAATGTTACAAGTTCAAACTTTGATAAACATTTTAAACCAAAGGTTTCGGATAAAGGTTTGACTTAACGATAAAAGCAACAAAATTCATGCCTGACTAAGCAATAAGTAACAAATGTTTATCATGAGCTCACTCACTGTGCACAGGTGCTCATGTCGAAGAGAAAACCCCAGAAAATGTTGGACCCTGAAACACAATGGAGGTCATGCCAGCCATGGTTCACAGGTATTATTGTTCAATAACCTTTGAAGCAATAAATGCTCCCCCCTTCAAAACACGAGGTATGGCTAACACAAAAGGCCCTTTGGTGACAATTGATGCAAAGCTATTCCTATCACAAAGTACTTGAACTGTTCCACACATGTAAGCATTAGGAAGATTTCCAAATAACTACTGAAAAATGGAAAGCTTTGAAGTATGCGAGGCAGTGGCATTGCAACCTTTTGCCAGTTTGGTAGTTCAAGCTCATTACACTACCAGCAAACTGCATTCTTAGGATTTCATTATGCTTCAAGTTTGAAGTCACATTGAATTCTTGTCCTACTTGAGATACAGCAACAAAATTCTAAACAAGATGGCTCCTGCCTTGGGAACTCTACACCTGCAGCTTTTGATTGGTTTCTTGTGCACTGCACATTGTCAATCCCAGGTTATTGTGACAGTCACTATCAACGGACAAACAGGAGTGGTTGATGGTTTTGAAGGCGACAGTATTGAGCTCCTTTGCCAGGTGCAAAACTTGACGGGCCAGGCTGTTGTTTGGTCCAAAGGATCGACACAAATCACACCTCAACCTGGGAAATACAGTCTGACGTCTAATGAAACTGAAGGAAGGTTTACGTTGACCATTGTGAACTTGACACGCACAAATGACCGAGGAACATTTAACTGTGAAGTAGGTGGCATTGGATCATCAATAGAAGGCAGCATCGGGGTGCGGGTCAACTACTTCCCTGACGCTGGGAATCCAATGTGCTTTGGTCCAACTGTGATAGAAGAAGGTACTCCTGCAGTGTTCCGGTGTGAGAGCTTACCAGGTGAGCCACTCATTGAAGGTGAGTGGCTGCGTGATGATGAGAGAGTTGTAGAGGCCAACAATATCAAGACAGGCCTACCTACTGACAATATGATAGGTTTTGAATACACAATTATGCCCTCTCCACTTGACATTGGCATCAATGTGACGTGCAAAATATCCAGTGTACTCTCCTTTCCTGGGAGGACATCATCCTGCACCATTGGACCCTTGGTTGTTAAATTTTCTCCCCGTGATGTTTCCATCACCAACACGGCTTACTCACAAGATAATGTGACGTACAATGCCATATCCTGTAGTGCTATTGCATACCCACCAAACATCTCCTACAGTTGGAGTTTCAACACACCGCTGGACCAATCCCAACAGACACTGACCAATGGCAACCAGTCTCTGGTCATTCTAAACATTACCTCATGTGAGACCACAATTATAGCAACCTGCCTTGCCACAAATAAAGTCGGGAGTGGGATGGCAAATTTCATTCTCTGTGAACCCCTATCTCTGACCACTACTGAGAAAACAGTGGCACCTTCCACACTTCCGAGGGGAATCACCACGGAGATGAGAGAAGTGTCCTCAGAGCCAACTTCTGAGATCTTCACAAGTCCACTGATTACAGCAGCCAATGCAAATACAACAGAGCGTGAGCCCAGTGGCCGGACCCCTGCGTTGTATGCTGTCATCATCTGTGGGGCGATCATAATCCTTACTTTGGTCACTGGTGTGGCTTGCTACATAGTAAAGCGCCACAATAACACAGATGACCGCAAGACTGAAAAAGAGCTGGTCGAGAGGAAGGGGAGGGCCTTAAACATCACCTACCGGTACAAAGATGAGGACTATGAAGAGCTGGGCGAAGAGGGGATGACCAACACAACCTTTAAACAAGATGGTCCTGACAGTCAAGAGGAGCACACATATGAAACTACCATAAATTCCAGGTAATCGTTGACAAAGGAAGCTTTTGTCACATTTCATTTGAACATGAACAGAGTCTGAGGCTGAAGTCTAGATGACTTGTGATGGACTTGCAGAGTCTTGTGATGGACTCAACTACCACACTGACCTTAACAAGGCAGGGCCTTAGCGAAGGTATTTTTTGTGGGGGGTTGTGCAAGAGTCAGTGTGCCAACTTGTAACTTGTTCACCAACCTCATTTATTATGTCTTCAAGCAAACAAACAAACAAACAAACCCAACAACCCAACAAACAAACAAAAATACACATAGGTTTGCGACAAACCAAAATCTTTCTAGTTTCTCAGTTTCAATGAAGCTTATTAGTTTACTAGGCTTACTAAAAAGAGATGCCAGTCTATGGCTCATTTTGTAAAAAATGTATAAAGAAAAAGATACAGGACTTTTTCAAGAAATGCCCTTGAAAGAAGAATCATCATTAAAATATGGTTTTCAAAGAATTATGCTATTTTCATACTAAGAAATCTGAATTGTATAAGCAGGTGTAAAATGCTATGCATACAGAACCGATGTACCTGCAGTATAATAATCATTTAGCTAAAGTACCAATGAAAAATTCCGAAGTGTAGAAAATTAACTTTCATTTTCAATTAAATGTAGCTCAATCTTTGACAAAAAAATATTAGGAAGTAGTGAAACACATGTACTTCATATGTCCACTGATATAAGAAGACACAGAAAGTTTGAACTTCCTGGCAGTACATTCAAGAAATCCAAAAACCAGTTGATTATTGCCAGTTTTTGTTCAGAAGAGAATAGAACCTGAATCAATACAACCAAATCAAGTATCGATTTTTGGTGGACGAGTCTAGGTACAAGCATTTCAATTTATTTTAGAGCTGAATTTTAAATTCAATAGTATTCCACATAATACACCAGGGACTTGAACCAATACACATGTATGGGTGTGTTTTATATGTATTATCCAGAGACAAGTGTTCAACAAGTGTTGTTGCTTTATTAATTTGCATCACATATTCAAGATCCATTCTTTTAACCAAGACTGTTTTGTGTTTGGAAAATGTGTTAACTGAAACGTTAGTAGAGCCACTGTACAGTATAAATTTTACTTGATAAATTTGCTTTTAGAAGGATTATGTTTGTAAAAATGGAAATGATGGGGAATGTCAACAGTGAATTAGAATCACTGAATGCTGAGAATTTCTTAGCGTAATTGTAAGTGTAATTCTTAACCATTTTGAAAAGTTATGATTTTTCTTTACGAAGTGCTGTTTTCATAATTTACCCTTATGAGGGGAAAAGAATCAAGTGCTCACCCTTACTCAGTTTTTTTTTCCAAATGTAAACCAGAAAGGTGTTTGTCAAGGTTTGGTTCCTCTAAACCTGATACATCTTTATGCTTTAGACAAGCAACAGAGTTTGCAAAGGTAAGACAGAAGCACTTTCTATCAATGTAAATTTTTTTTAATATAACTTTTGGTTGTATGACAGAATTACATGTAGTTGGCAAGACATGTGACTTATTTCCCTTGATTTAGATCGAAATATTTTGAGGCTTATGGGAAAATAAAGGCAGAAATGGAAGAAACAGGATTAATAAGGCTGTGCTTGAAAAAGTCTCCAGAGGCCTAAAGCAGTGTATCAAGCTGTGGTGTATATGAGTGTGGGACATGTTTACTTCAATCAAATCCAAACTGTCTCTTTACAATGCAAGATTTTAAATGCTCAACAAGAACATTTAACAAAGAACAAGCAGTGACTTAACACATACTTTGGTATGCTATACTGTTTATTGTGCTTTCCACATCTCAATGCTCAACGTGGCCCACTCCTGATGAAAAAAGAAAAACAAATTTCTCAGCAAGCGAACAAATTTAACAAAAACTGTGACTGTTTTGTGTTTGGAAAATGTGTTAACTGAAATGTTAGTAGAGCCATTGTACAGTATAAATTTTACTTGATAAATTTGCTTTTAGAAGGATTATGTTTGTAAAAAATGATGGGGAATGTCAACAGTGAATTAGAATCACTGGATGCTGAGAATTTCTTAGCGTAATTGTAATAATCATTAAAATTCTTAATCATGAAAAGTTATGATTTTTCTTTACAAAATGCTGTTTTCATAATTTACCCTTACGATGGGAAAAGAATCAAGTACTGACCCTAACTCATTTTTTTTCAAACGTAAACCAGAAATGTGTTTGTCAAGGTTTGGTTCCTCTAAACATGATGCATTTTGATGCTTTAGACATGCAACAGAGTTTGCAAAAGAAAGGAAACACTTTCCATCAATGTAAAATTATTCTAATTTGACTTTTGGTTGTATGACAAAATTACATGTAGTTGGCAAGACGTGACTCATTTCCCTTGATTCAGGTCAAAGATTTTGAGGCTTATGGGAAAATAAAGGCAGAAATGGAAGAAATTGGATAAAGAGGGCTGTGCTTGAGAAAGTCTCTAGAGGTCTAAAGCAGTGTATCAAGCAGTGGTGTATATGAGTGTGGGACATGTTTACTTCAATCAAATCCAAACTGTCTCTTTACAATGCAAGATTTTAAATGCTTAACAAGAACATTTGACAAAGAACAAGCAGTGAATTAACACATACTTTGGTATGCTATACTGTTTATTGTGCTTTCCACATGTGAATGCTCAACGTGGCCCACTCCTGATGAAAAAAACCAAACATCTCAGCAAGTGAACAAATTTAACACAAAACTGCAAGGTTGTTTTCTACTTGATCAATCCTCAAACCTAAAATGAATATATACATGTACCTGTACATGTATCTTAAGAGCCTTTCCCTTGGGATGACTTCTCAGGCAAAATATGTTGTTCAAGTAGCCCTATCTTGAGAAATGGTTCTGTCCAAATATTTATCAATAATATTCTCAGCTTCAGTTACTGTCTGATCATTAGAAAACTCAATTCACAAAGAATCCTACAGATTACTACACCTACATGCTTTCAATACCCCAATTACTTCATTGTGTGTCCTTGAGCATGCTCACAGCTGTTACACAGAATACCTGTTCACAAATCACTGACAAGTGCCAACACGCCCAGCCCTCAATGACCTCATTTGCATATCAAGTCCCACCCACACGGCAGCAGCCAACAGGCTCCAGTGGCACTTGATTGGTCCAATGTGGCACACTTTTGGTGTCACTCACACAGCCAGCCCCGCACGTGGCAGACGTGTGACTCAAGAGGGGGTGATGTCATGGGTGAACAGCAGTAGTGAGTTTGGTTGAGCAATACACAGAACCAGATGAAGTGGATACCAGAAAGACCCTAGCCCTGCGCACTTGGACTAGCTCAATTAACAGCCTGCAATTTCTTATACGTGTACAACTGCATGCAAGTGGACTTCGCACAGGCTTGTGAACTTGGTGGTTTTTCACTCCTACCACACTTTTGGAGCTCCTTCAAAATTAACAGGATTGGATGATTAGCAATTGGACGAATCAGCCACCAAGCAATGGGAACTGAGTGTTAAACATTACAGAGGCCTCTAGAGTAGTGTTCCATACAGGGTGGCACCAAGTACATGGCAAATGTGGTCAACGAATTAGCAATGAGAGGAATTCCTGCTCAGCCAAGGGCAGAGGAATCCAGAGACTAAATCACCAGCTTCTTGAGATACAGGATTTGGCCAACAACTTGGAGACTGAATTCAGGGAACTGGTTTTGTCAAGGGCAATCGAGATGGAGTGGCACAAGATCTGGTCCAAATCTTTGCAGACATCACTACAGCTTCTTGCCTTGACAGCTGTGGCTCTCTGTGATCTGAGGTTCAAAGTGCAACCTATGATGACAACAGAACTTGAGCACGCAAATGTGACCATGTACTGCATCCTCAATGATCTGCAGCCCTCCATCCATGAAGTGCGATGGTACCGTGAGAGGGTCCAAATCAGTGCAGGAGCAAACATCATACCGCAAGATGCCCGTCTCCGTATCGAGGAGGATGCGGATCGTGGTGAGTACAATCTCATGATAAACCATGTGACTTTGGCAGACGATAGAATGTATAAATGTGCAGTTTACACAAGAAACACCAACAGTTTAAACTTGGAGTCCGCTGAAGCCAGACTGGTAGTGCACCATGTCCCACCCAGCCAATACCCAAGCTGCTTTCCCTTGACACAAGACAGCTTCCAAGAAGGAGAACAAATCACGATCACGTGCCAGTCCAAGCGTGGCAACCCGCCAGTTACGCTGATGTGGACCCGCCAAGGGGCTCCTCTTCCCACACACACGGAAGACACTCAAGACTTCCGTAACATCGATTACACATTTACGGTTGGGCCTGAGAACCACGGGGATATATTCCAGTGTAAGCTGACCACCTCTGCCACAAACACAGTCCATCGAAGCTGCAGCCTGGGTCCCTTGGATGTGACTTTTTCGCCAGTGAGAGTAGAAATTGATGCTCCACAGAACATTGTGGTTGACCAGGAAATAGAACTGATCTGCGACTCCAAGGCCAATCCTCCCCCATCGTACACATGGACCTTCAGCGAGAAGATTGACCAATCCAGGATCTCTTACTCCGACAACAACAAGAGGATTATCTTCAGAGCTGCCCTTTTGGATGATGGCCTGATCATTGGTTGTAATGCAACCAATGATCTTGGAAGGTCAACAGGTGCCATTACGCTTGATGTCAGGCCAGCAATCACAAATCCAATTTACGGCACAACGCCATCTAAGGAGGAGCCACCCAATGGCGATGACACAGGAGGGGCCCCAAGCAAACCGCAGACAGACCCCACATCCTCCAACAACATTATCCTCAAGCCGGAGGTCCTAGCCATCATCGCTAGTACCCTCACACTGATCCTCTTAGTTCTGATCGTCCTCATCGTGGTCACCTGCCGCTGCCGGTCACAGAGTCCCAAGACGGTCACCCAGATGCCCCAGATGATCTACGGGCAGTATGGACCCTCATCCATCCAGGGCTGGGAGCAGGGTAGCATCTACTTTGAGCCCCGGGACCACATCAGCGTGAGGGACATGCCCACATGGCAACGGCCAGCACCCTGGCACAGGAACGTGGCAGTACAGGTGCCTTGGGTGGAAGAGCCCCCTTACGAGGAAATTGGACAAAACTGGGACGAGGGTATGACGCTAGAGATTTAGGGCAACCATTTTCAAGAGGAAAAAACTGTAAATATGTAAATTTTTCAAATTAATTTTGTAATAGAAAAATTATGAAGGAAGTACTGCTCATGTTAGGTTTGGAATGATCACTGACGAAAAATCAAACATGACCACCAGATGTAAAAAAACAATCACTGCAATTAATTAATGCAATTTCTTTGTTTCTTTTCAAATATTTCTTACTCGTGGCAATGTTGTCATGGCCACCCATGTTATTATGCACTTAAAAATTGTTGCCCTTATATAATTAGAGTTAATCTCCACCTTTAATAACGTAACTTTGATCTGTGTGCCTTCTTGGGTGGGTAAACAGGGTGTCAATAGAGAGAATTACGAAACTTGTCAAATCAAGATCTTTAATGTAACAATAACCAAAATGCTTCTCATTTTCCACATTGCGTTGGTTAACTTTTTACCCAGTGTCTGTCAGATTTCTAATTACCATGACAACGCAATATCATTTAATGAAAAATAATGTAGCGGTCCATCACATCTCTCAGCTGGTTCAGGTTTCAGAACAATAAAATTGTCAAATATCAATGTATGCAAATATGTATAAAATCTTAAAACTTGGAGTGGCACAAAATTTGCCTGCGTAAGGAACACTGTGACTAAATCTAATAAAATTTTGGGGGAAAATAGTTTGTCAATGCCCGTTGGGAATCTTTGAAGCGATCATGTTGAAACATGCACATTATTTTCTTGGGACACCCCTGAACCTGAATTTTGTACTTTTCCTGTGCAATACTTACATGAAGTACTACACAAAAGGGGTGAATCAGTTAACATTCTTTTACTGTCCATAAGGGATGTTTTTGTAATTGGTAACTAGTGCTTTTGCTAACTCGTAGATTAGTTAGCTCTGTGATGGGCTGTCTAAATGGCTCAACTTGATGGCCTACTCTATATCTCTGCTTAAACAATTGATGAATTTTTGTTGTTGTTAACTTAATTTAAAAGAACTGTTATCATTCCAATATGTTTTCTTCAAAGTAATGACAAGTGATGTATACAAAAGTAAGCAATATTGTTTTGAAAACAAACCCTGATCATTTGGTGACTCCTAACAAATACCTACAACATCATTTTTATGCATATCAAATTTGTAGCATTTATGGAAGACATATTCACACCTAAGGCCAGAATTCATCTTATGCTTTGCAACATGAGCCATGTTTCACATCAGACAATAGGTCACTCTCATTCTAAATTTAGATGAACATGCATCTCGTTCCCCCTCACAAGCGCCGTAGTTCACTGCTTTCAAATGGTCCAGGAGTAATGATGCTGGTAGGGGCACTCAATAAATACATGTCTGTGTGACAGTCAATAGGTCTGATCTACGGCGGCTGCTGTTTATCGTTAACCCCTGCGTCTGCTCAGGGGCCCCTTTGTGCGAGTGCCACTGAATAAATAATCTATAATTTGTGTTATTCAAAAGTACATTGAAAATGTGATAGCTTTTTTTGCTATGAAATTGTTGGCACAGCAACGTGCATCATGTGAAGACCACGCAGGAGTCGAATATTCAAGCAAAACTCTACAACCAAATTTGTGCTTAAAATTCGATTACAGAACAGCTTTCATATCCTTTTCTGTTGTAAAAAATAACTTTTGGCTCTCTGCTCAAATTTTCCTTTGTGAGGAATTTTAGTTATTTTGAAATACAGGAATCTAAACAAAAATAATTACAAATAGAAAAAAAACTAACATTTACTGTATGCTTGATGTAAATGTATGGAATTTAGAATGAGCTCCTTGTTCATATGGGGAAACAGCAAATCGTGCATCAACAAGAAAACACTGGCTATGATGAGTTATATTTTAGCAACCAACCAAACTTGCCCAGATATTAATGACCTTGACAAGTGAGATCTACATTCAGTAATTGCCAAACTCTCTCACTGGTGAAAGAGGAGCTCGTAACAATATCATCCATCTTATCAAGACAAAGACCAGACTACAAGCAATTTTGTTTTCCCAGTAAGACAGCATTACAGTATTTTACTTCCTTTTACGCTTTACGGTATAGAATTCACTGAGGGTTCACATATTTGGGGGTGACAAACAACATTTAGTCCAAAAAATGCTTCCATTTGTGAACTGTTACAAAATGAACTGCTGTGGAAATGCAGTGATCCAACACATGATGAAGTTGTTGGACAAAAATAGCATAAGTAATAACTTTTTCCATTACTCAAGGTGTGGTTGTCATGGATACTTGCTTAGTTATGAGGATGTGCCATAAGAGAACATTGTGAATATTTCACGAAGCCATCAAGAACTAAGGAATATTTTTTGACGCATGTTCAATTTTTAATGAGCAGTTTGAATTCTTAATAGTAATTTGTATCATTGTGTTCCAAGCGTATCAAAATCCAAGGTTATCCTGAGAGGATTATTTTTAACTGTAAGATGGTCAAAGTTCATTGAAAAATGTGCGATATTGTCCTTGACTTTGAAGGAAGTAGCTGTTGTTAATTTGAGGTAGTTTGTCCAATGAACAACACTGCCAAAACACAGCAATTGAAATGTCGAGTTGAAAAGCCAATTATTACTTCTTCTTTTTTTAAATTGTTTACTTACTGGTATTAAACAAAATTTATCCTCTATAGATGAATGAAGCCTTTACTTCAGTAATGGTTATGGTACAGTCTACACGCAGACAATGCTTATAGTGTGCTGCCCACACAGACCCACTCTATGCATACTGTATGTCCACGCATGATTCATTGCTTGTCATACTTGTTAACCTGTTAATCTTTTCTTAATAGTCTCTTAACCATGAAGGGGAAAGCCTACTCTTTGTGTGCAGTAGTTTGCCAGCTGATTTACCCTGTACATGTATGTCCATGTGTATTTCAGAGTGAAGCCAGTGGAAATGGCTTGACCCTGGTAAACTTGAACTTCCATGAACTGACAACAAAGATAAATGTACCAAGTCCCAGTCCCTATCAGTCTCATATTGACAAAGAACACATAGCTTTCCATATCTCTATCTTTCTCAATATCATTCAGGTGAAGTTATCTTTTAAGTGATCGCACTTTTCTCAGTGAACAACACTGTAAAGAGCATTAAATTCGCAAGACAAATTTGGAGAATTGATTTCATCTGGGTTAAACGCTGCTTAACTTTTCAGAATGTGTTCAAAACAGAGGGTTGAAATGATGACCATTTTTGGCTGTGACAAGCGTTTCAGTTTTGGTCTTTTAAAAGTGGTCACCATCCACAAAACAAACTCTTCTGTTTGTGCACACTAACCAGTAACACAGAGGAACAGATGTATTGAACAGTCTGGATCCATTTGCAGGTCATGTCTCATTCATTAGAGGGGCCAGGTTTAATTGAGCACAAGAGAAGATACATGTAGTTTCTGACCTTGATTCGTACTTGCCATCTATGGGGATGAACAAGCCAAATCGTTATCCATCCTACTGGTATGTGGTCTTAAACATGTCTTGACACTCAGTACCAAACGTCATTTCAGGTTTGCCAGTTTCAATGCTATTTGCATACAATTCATCATTGTTTTGCAGAGGACAATACAATGGGAAATATGTTTGTTATTTAGTTTAACCATTTGAACATGAACATTTAAAACCAAAAGACCAAATTGACCATGTTGATGACCAACTATTTAAAGTTTAAAATCTGAGAGGGTGCCTCCTCTTTGGTGGATTCAAGCCCCTCCCCTCGCAGCACACCTGACACCACCCCTGTCATAACCCAGTATATATTTTCATGACATCATTAAGTCAATGCAGAGTTGCAGGTGAATCCCCCATGAGCTCAACCACAAACTAAGCTTAGTCATTCCACATTGACTTTCTATTGTGCGGTGAAAATGAGATCATTAGAAAATACCCTGGAAGTGTGAAATCATACAGGTGTGATTATAAAAATAAAGATATACACGAGTTTTATTTAAGCCCCTTGCTGGAAGTACACACAAAGGACCACAGAATTACTCATTCTGGGGTTATATCCATGTGGTTGACCATCTAGGGATTCCAAAAAAGCCCCTGGTAGTGCCGCCATTGAGTTGAACAACACTTGAACCATCAGATCTTTTAAAACCCATGAAGCATGACGACAAACAATTAAATTATTCACGGGTATTATGACTCATCTATCGGTTTGGTTTTCCAAACTAAAAAAAAGTAGTCAACGGAAATAAGAACAATGTGTCTATTTGTAAACGACTTCGGAGGGCAGCTTTCATGAGATTTTTCTTATCAACCAAGATTCATAAAGTCTCTAGTATTGTTGGATTACTCATCATATTCATGTATTATTGTGGCTTTCCAGAACAAAGACCAAGTCTCCTTATGTCACCCCTCAGCAATTCACTATTGTACTCTCGGTCACTTCTTTTGTTTTTTAGGAATAACTGCCCCACATGAATCCTGGGAGTATCCCTTCATCCGGTGATGAGTCACAGATTGTAAAAACCTCAACAAATGACGTGATGCTAGTTGGTTAGGCACAAGCCGATATATATATGTACAGTGTACCATCACATTGCTGAAAGCTGATTATGGCATTCAAAGCAAATGCCACAGCAGCTGAAAATGGCCACACCCTCTCCGATCGATTTTATATCACAGGCAAGCATACATGTACATTTACATTTATTTATCATTTCTTATAAAAACTACATGTACCAATAGAAGTGAAATTGGTTGAAAGGTACTTTTTAATTAAAAACTATTGATTTTAAAAATTAATTAAAAAATAACAATAAACATAAATCAGTTTGAAAATATCTTCTTGAACAAATTGTTTTTTTAACATTAAGTTAACTTGGTCACGTATATTCCATTGATTATTTACATGCAAGTGCATTATTCTATTCAACTAGATTTATTTTTGGATGACAATAGAAGCAATGACACTCTGTCATCTGTGTGTCAGTAGAGAGTGCAACACAGCTGTTTCTTAAATGTAACAGGAATGACATCCCATTTGGATTTCTGTTGGACAATTAACTAGAGAAATTATACATCTATTACTCTGGAGAGCAACTGTGTACTGGTCATGTGTGGTCAACTGAGAACTGGTCATGTGTGGTCAACTGAGTACGGTGTACAGAAAATTACTGTTATTTTTCATATTTCTTTGTTTGCAGTTGGCATTTGTTTCTGGGCAACATATATTCTGTGCATGGTAACCTGAAAAAAAATTGCAATGTTCATACCGGTACCCTTGTACCCTTGTTTTTTCACAAAAGTCAACTGGACATTTTTTATGCTTGATTGTGCTTTGAAAAGTTGTTTTTACTTTATAAGATGTACATGTACAATTTGTATTTTGCGTAATTGTTATAATCCGTTTTCATCATCAATGTGTTGTGCTACATGTATTTATTTCGATGGGAAACGTACTAATATGGATGTAGTCTGATCAGCTAACATAAAAACATGCATAGGAACTAAATGATTGAATCATTCTGGGATGTAAATGTGGAATTGTAAATCAAAAGAATATTGGACAGGTTGTTAAATGTAAATATATGTAAATAAAACATGAGAGAGTCAAATGGCTAAAAAGGTCATTGAGAGTTTTTGCTGTTCATTAATTCATGTCATGGCAAGCATCATTGTGAAATTACAATCAAATGCCACGGAAACTGATTCCCGCTGTGAATACGGTACAGAATGCCATCAGTGAGCAACGTCAGATGGAAAATATACAACAGTTTTTTATATTTTAAAACTTAAACAGTTTAAACTTAAAGACTGTGACCATTTAAAAAACAAACCCAAAAGGAATTTGTATCACTCTTCTGCTACTCTTATCCCAAGCAATATCCCCTAAATTAATACAAATGCATCTGATTGTGAAATACACAAAATACAAATCTGAAATGCACATACAGCAATTTGTATGTACATGTAAACACATTTACATGTTTGTAACTTCCTCGTTTCACACTTCCTTGTGTACCACAATGAATTCTTGTAATCAAGGGATAATCTCCAGAATCCTCCACTTCAATCAGAAACAGAGCAAGAGAACGTCCCTATACAATGTGAGATTGCGTGGGAATTTTCCTCATACCACCTGCTCCCAACACCCCTCCAGACACCCATTCATCGCCCTCCTGAGCCCATTAGGGTCACAAACAGTAAAGTGCGGTCCTGAATGGGTGTCATGGAATTGCCAGTCAGGGGAGCTGAAAGACCTCTGGCACGTGCCAGGCTTTTAACAACCTCCACACACCTGTGCACAAGTGCAGTCCACTTGGCGCAAGGCTTTTGCTCGAGGGCTATTCAATCATTTATAGGCCTTTGATATGAACATCAAACACCCGCATGCCTGTGTCCTTCAAGCCCTCGGCCTACCCATGCCTGGTCAAGAAAAATACACCTATGCCAGAATTTCAAAGTTCACGATAATATTTGCTGGATTATCTCTCCCAACCTGCAGGAATGGTTCGCATTACTTGGCAAACAATAGGAAGACGAGATGGGGAAAAAATAAATTCTAGATAAGAAACAGAGGCCCTTATTTTCTTGTTTCTAAAGTTCACAAGAAATGAACAACATCCCTTTTACATGTGTATACACCCATGACCTAGCAAACATTCCAGGCTACAGTGAAAGGTTAGGATCTTGAAGAACTCTTATCAAGTCTTGAACACATGCCCCACGTGATGTATATAGTAAGTTGGTTACACTGTTTTTCTTTTCCACTGATAGCTCAAACCAATCCACAGCTGCTGAAATCCATAACCTACCCAGCAGCACAAACACCTCATATCGTGATTTCAGATTCAATCAATCAATTCTTCCAGTCAAATGACTGATCAATTCCACACCCCAACACCCAGGAACAAGGGCCTCCCCTACAAGGGCAACTTCCTCAACAGTGGCGTTCTAGTGTGGCTTGGACAGGCGGCATTGTCTGTGTGCAATGTGCGAGCGAGTCCTGAATTAGGGGTCTGGCCCCATACTATTTCTGTAGGTGTGGAAGTTCTGCCTGCCTTGTGGACGGCTGGTGTGTGGTTGTGGTTCTGGTATTTTAGGAGGCTGAGCAGTGTGTCCACCTGTGTATGTGATGCAAGATACTATAATGAATACCACAGATATGACCTACACGCAATCATATGACGACAGATGGGTAGTGTCTGGCTGATATCAGAGTATTCATATTTAACTACAATATGTAAAATGTTACTTGAAAATTCCAAATTTACAAAAGGGATATTTCAGAAACATATATATGCTTTGCAGTATTATGTCACTTTCAAACAAATTGAAAAATACAGTATTGCTAATCTTCAAAACATTTCACCCACTTTCTGCAAATGTCTGGCTGGGTTTAACATTCCTGTCAAATGTAGTCTAATCCACAGAAATTTAATACTTGCTTGAACTCAACTTAAATCCCCAAGTTTTATGAGTTGCACTTCAGTTCAAGTCAGTATCACGTATGTAGGTACGTACAGTACATGTACAGCACATGTACAGCACATGTACAGTACATGTGCATCTAGTCTACACAGCAGTCTAGCGGGGTGGAAGCGTGCCTGCACAGCTGGTATCAACTCGGATAATTTCCCTGGCACGCGAGTCCTTTCCCCTCTAGGCAAAACCTGGCTAACATACGACTAGCAGTGGCCCTTTGGCCAAACTCCTAGTGCTTCCTTTCAACACCATGCTGTGACGAGTGTGTGGACCAGGCAACAAATGCTTCCAAATTAGGCCTTTTTTTCCGAGACAAGACTGGAATATAAAAGCCGCCGTCCATTTTTGGTCAAAACTGTGTACAGAATGATTTGTGTATTTGGATCACTGTTTAATCCAATTCTACAGTAGCTGTATGCAGTTGGAATTTACAAACGTGTCAGTTCATAGAGAAAGAAATAATTTGTAAGGAACAAATTCCTAACTGGCACTGATTTTAGCATGGAGGAAGAAAAAGTAAATACATGTAGTTCCAAAGTCAACCCAAATATGGAAAAGGGTGTCAAGAAATTAAACTAATTACATTTTATTAAAAACAATTCACTTCCAAATGCCCAAAAATCCAAAACATTATAGTTACAGAACGATTTTATATATTCCCACAACTACTTGAACAAAAACTCACAACTTTCCACAATGAAAAATTCAAGTACATTACAGGACACACTGAATCCCAGGATCTCTCCTTATCAATCACCACATTGCCAGCAACCAACTACAGCTCTTAAAATGTTACCACCCCTAAGCCCAGGCTAAACCCAGCCCAGACAGGGAACACAGAAGTGGCACACCCCATGCCTCTGGCCACTGTAATGCTGTGAAGTTGATGTAAATCCAACAGATTGTGGAGAAAAAGATTAAGATCCTGTCTCCAGAACTAAGGCAGGCACTGCATTCTTTCAAGGGCGGCGTCAGAATGCAGATCAGCAAACCGTGAGAAAGAACATCGATGAAGCCATATTCAGGTCATTCCTTTTTACTCTGAGGAATTTCAATGCTGAGCTTGGTGTTTCACTGAAGGTGCGGTACACGTAGCATCTGTGCAATAGCTGCGTGTCAAAAATGACCACACTCACAGCAAATCTGCTGGATTACAAAAGCTTCCCCCGTATGTGACTTTCACACTTTAGTGTCACTGGCTGGCATCACTCAATTCTGTATATTTGGCAATTTGAATGTTATTTAAAAAACAGAATAATTGTCAATTTCTCCTGGATCCTAATGAACTCAGCAGATGACCCAAAATGGTCATAAATGTAGTAACTCAAAACATGAAAGTGTTCAGAATTTAATTTCTGGATGGATTTGTGAAATTTCTGTAAAGTACAAAAACTGCTGCAAACTGCTTGCTGACTTCAGTGACCTGATTCATAAATTTGCAAATAAAAAAGTTAGAGGGTCTAAAATTTCAATCCTAGCAAAACCTTTTTCAAAGGCAAAATGACAAGAGGACAGAGGCATTTCAGGATTTTGAAATCATTGGATTGGCAAAATGGTAAACACAATAAGACGGACATGATAAGTAGTACATGTGTACTTCTGGATTCTGCAAGTTGTTAATGCTAGTGAAATGAGCCCGATGGGGGGGGGAACAATAAAGTATTTTCCCAAACCATAATAAGAAAAGCAAACAGGTGCTTTCTCATGTTTTAATTCAATAAAATTAATTCCTGCACAGACAACAGATGACTTCTTCGGATTCGTTTATTCCTCATTATGCAATCTCAAACAAAGGCACGTTTGCTGAACATAATGTACATACATAGACATGAATGCAAAGTAAGATATAATTTATGCACAGTCGCCATATGGTTTAAAATTTAAACAAGGCTGAGCCTTCCAGTACTGCAATTTGGCGGATTTCGCTCTGAACCTCAAGGCACAAATATAACATGTTTATTTCCAACCCTCATTATATGGGCTTTAAAATGTGAAGTGAAATTACTGGAAACCAAACCCCTGTTCTAAACACACAATAGAGGTTTCCCAGTTGCAGTAAACTTCTTTTTATTTGTAGCAATATTTTTTATATTGAATTTATGTGCACAGACAGTTTTAACAGACGGGGCTGTCAAAAGGATTTACAAGTTATTGAAATATACCCTTTTTGTGGCCTTGTTGTGTAAAGCTTTGAAAGGATTTACTTGCTGACATTGTATAAAAGGAGCTTTCATGCTTCCCCTTTTAGGGCAATGGAAACTGCAAGCCAATGGATGAAATAAATTAACCCATGATACAAGCATGACCCAAAACTGAAAGTATGGATACAGTGGCTTACAATAAATTCAGGAGGAAGTTTTGAACACACCTTCAGTAAAGATTTCATCTGAAGTCTGAAACACACTCCCCATTCTGTGTTTTTCCATGCTTTGTTCCTTCCCATGATAAGTGAATTGCAACAAAGGCAACACAAGTGTTTGTCGTTGTGTTTCTGTTCTCTGCTTTTTTATTTTTTTTTCTCTCAAAAAGTTCCTTGTTTTAAAACCAATGCAATGTTTTCTCAACAGTCATGTCCATGGAACCGAACTGCCATAACAGTTGCCTGCAACAAACAGGTTCTCTGAGAATGCTTCCGCATTCTCATAGATACAGCAACATCCAACACTGCGCAAAGCTTGCTGTGCCCAACGTTGTACAGTGTGCAAAAGAATGTGTTTTACACTGTAAGAGTGGTATTTGCCTTTAAGCTCTGCTTTTTTTAAGTCATACTCGCACTTGCCTGTGGCCTCAGCCCTGTTCTTTCTCACACGCTAAAAAATGCATGCTGTCATTTTCTGACTGAACTTAAGAATGCAGGGAATATTTCTAAAATTTTTTCAGTTGTCTCATACCCTTCAAATTTATGAATATATTAATTATATCAGTAAAGCAAAGTTCTTTTCCCTCTCCTATCTAGCTTCCCTATGGCAGCTTTTATGGGAAAACAAAAAGATGGCGCTAAAATAAATGGGGTAACTTTTAAACTGGAATTGAGCAACAGATCAACACCCAATCTCAAGGTCCTGGTGCAATAGCTATTATATTTGCTCCACTAACAAGCTCAATTGACCATCTATGATACGAGTGGGAAAAACACCCTTTGTGCAGTCCCAGCCTGATTCATTCATCATTGCTAACAATGAAGGTTTGGTTAATCATTAACACATAACAGGGGAAATCCAATCTAAATGAAACAATTTCCCACGCTATTACAGCTGCTCCATGGTCTTCAAATAAATTCATGTATGCAAATCCTTATCCCAAGAGGAAAGTCAGTTTAAAAAGAGCAACTTGATAATACTGGAATAATTAAATTGGGATGTAGGTCCACGTGTGTCTTCAGATAGCCCAGACAGCATCTTGGGCCTACAGATAGCCCAGACAGCATCTTGGGTCTACACCTACCTATTTGCGCTCCACCCAGTGACCCTTATCTCATTTCTTCTGATTCTGCCATACTGCCTGAGCAAACGAGAAAGTTAATCATCTAACTGGATGGCACATGGCTTCCAACAAACATATCGAGCAGAGGACAAACAAGTGGCAATTGGGATACCTTATCAACATAATTATTGAGAGTGCTGAAGTCCAAGAGAGTGTTCCTGTCGACTGCATCTGCTTTCAAACTAACAATGTTTTTACCTCATAATTATCATAATCTAAACATATATGTACTGTACCTACATGTACGGTACACCCTTTTCAGCTGTATTTCTCCCTTACAAGATGCAATTTCTGCCAATGGGAACAATTTTCCTTCAGAGGTTTTTAAATTCTGAATAATATACATGTGAGTATTGGATTTGTTTTTATAAAAAATACAAATAATTTGGAATTTTTAAAATAAAAACTACAAATAATCATTCTTTCACACTTTTCACATGTACAATATTGAAAATCTTCAGTGCACAATTGCATTTCATTAACTGCATGTTTTGTGATTTTTAGGAACACAATACAGGACAAATGCCTACAAATGAGAGGTGTTCCCTTCTAGATCTAGCGACAGTAAATATTCCTACGACAGACATTTCTGAGAAACCTTAATTTTGTCAAATTCACATTAATATTTTTCCTGAAATACTGCACACAATGACATCCGAATCCTGTTCCAGAGTTAACCACTCGACTGTGTGACTCTGGGAACAGTGAGTGCAAAAAGCCAATCAAATTTCCCCGCCAAATTCTCCCCTCTTTGTCCCCTCACGCTGGGGATGAGGAGGCATTCACAAGGCAGGGTTGTTGTCCCCCAATTTAACAGAATGCTGGGTCCAGTGTCAGGGCTACCCATGCAGCACAGGCAGTCGGCAAACTGGCCATTGACCAGAACCGCTGTCACAAAGTGTGCTAATCTTGGCTTGGGTTGCTCCAGGACAAAGGCGGACCTTGGCTAATTTGACAGGAATCTTGTCAACAGGCACAAGGCAGGTGTTTCCCTTGCCCTCTTTTGTTCTGCTCAGTCAAGAGGGTTTGTTCTCTTTTCAGGCTCTCTGTGTATCGGTATTTTGTGGGTGCCTGTTTACCTGGGAATTTGGGGGAGCAAAATTTGGCCAGCTGTCAGTGGCAGCATCAATATGATTTATTAGACATCAATTTGAGATAAGGAGATTTTGGTGCCTTTATGGGGGGAAGACTAAATTGGATGTAATGGAAGTTTTCTCAAGGACCTCATACAAAATATATAATACATTCATAAATATACAATTTTCCGTTTCTGTTAGAAATTTAGCATATCCTGAAAAAATTTGTACATCTGTTTGTGTTTAATATCTGATGCAAAATGAAAAAAATAAAGGAAAATGAATGATTCTGTTTTTAATACATGTACAATGTCGCTCTTCAAAAACAATTGCTCAATTAAAAAAAACCACTCTTTTTTCAAGAAAGAAATTCGACATATTAATAATGTAAAATGGTACAGTAGCTTAGGTCTGCTTTGATAAAGTCACAATGAAACTGTTTTGTTAAATTCACTATTCTTTTTAATACAAAACCAAAACTAGTTTCAATGAAAACTAGGAAGGTTAGTACCAGTACCAAGACTGGTAGTTCATTATAATTTACTCTAAATAAGACTGTAACATGCTTCCAACGGTAATAACTGAGTCTCCATCTCAAAGAATTATTAACTGCCAGGAACAAAAAGCCACAATGAACTGTCACAGGCATCTGCTCCTTATGTCAAGCTATACTGCTATGGATGATTGCCTGCAACATCTCCACTGTTGTAAAATGGCGCAATGCTTATCAATAGTAGTAAATAAAAATAAATATCTCTAGGAGTATTCACGGAGGTCTCAGCCTGGTCAAAGTCATTTGACATTCTAAAGGGGCAGGCAACAATTGCTTGGAGTTTGTCAGACTGTTCTCCCCCTCAAGATCACATAATAGTCTTTGACATGACATCAGCTGGAAGCAAATTCTGTATACCCTATAATCACAAGCTGTTATGCCTAATCTTTCACTTACACTGCAGTTTTAAACTCATAAATTTGTCAGTTTATAATCAGACAAGGATGAGAGGCAGACATGTTCTGGCATAGTGGAAGAATTTGTCCTTCAGGCCATGGTAATTTGAAGTTGGAACTAATAGTACTCCATCAAGAGAGAAAGCTAACGGTCAGTAATGCAAACTTTCACATGACATGAGACATTTTCGAGGCAGGGAAAAATTCTTTTCATTTTTATCTTAGTCTAATAGAGGGCTACAAACAAATTTATACGAGTATTTAATGCAGAACAAAAAGTATTTTAAAAATTATAATACTTCACAAAACAATACATCAAATTTGCACCTGAATATATCGGCATTTTTCTTCTCTTTCAATCATCTTTTAATTTAAGATTACTCAAGGATCCGCAGTCCATAAGTGTTGCCGAATTAACACCCCAAGATGTTCTGCATCATGACCTACACTTCCTCCTGCATGGTTGTCACCTGTCAAACAGAATCTTTCCTTGAACGATCTCACTTACCCGGGGTGAACACAGAGGGGAGGCAATATCTTGCGCTAATCAAACCAGATCAAATGCGGGGAACCAGTTGTCTAAGCCATTACAGGTCTACAGCATGAATTATACCGGTGTTGTATCCGAGACCTTGATATCCGAGACCAAGACCGAGACCATAAAAAAAAGGTCTCAAGATGGTCTCGAGACCGAGACCAGGTTTTGAGACCTACAACACTGAATTACACACTGTACTTGCCTAAATGCTGGTACAGGGGTAGCCTACCTGTATGTTTAATCACATTGATGAGAAAACACATCAGTTACTTATGGCAAATGAGATGAACTTAATAACACATAGGCTATCCTTTCCTGCTAGTTTCTGGTTGTACATGTGATAGGAGCTTATACTATCCACTCCAAGTGGAACAAAAGAGGGCGTGTTTGTAAATGAAATTGACAGCCCTCTGCATACCAACTCACTGCATAGGCACATAAGTACATGCGCATTTGACGTGGAGCACGCCGACTACGCACAACAAACTTATTTCGGAATGTATGGTCTTTGCGTACACGCTGAACACGTGCAAGAGCCAGGTTGGAAAACTTACTACCATCTGTCTTTCTCTCGCCGATTTGGGGTACACTTCAGCTCAGGGCAGATACAGTATACACTTAAAAATAAAACAGAGTCTGCCTAATGTTTCGTCAGTACCTTCTGTCAAAATATGAGCCCAACCTAATTTGAATGTTTTAGGGGAATCCCCGCTGATGTGGATCTGGTCACTTTAGTACATGTACATGTACCGGGGTGTGAAAGAAAAATTGGTGCTTTGTTCTCTGACGACTGCATCTCCTTATAAACCAACAAGTGTCATTCGTACATGTATGGTGTGTATGATTGGCATCAAACATGCACATTTTCCCCTGAAAATGTGCACATCATTAAGTCTTTGCAAGGGTGTTGGGCATGCACATGGCAACGGTATCCAAGTGTCAGTGAAGCATCTCTCTTTGTCATCAGAGAGGGCGTGCTTGTGTACCGGGTTCACAAAGTTTGGTAACTACAAATGCTAATTCTTATGCCAATCCGAACACCAGAGGCCAATGTAAATTAGCAGCATCCTGGAAAGAATTTACACAACTCACAAAACATCCCTACGATCCACCCCCCTGACTCCTCCCTCCCCAACGTGTGACCCATCATGCCCCACCAAGACGCCTCATACACCAAAGGCCATATAACCCTCCCTCCCTCCGAGAAGCTGACATGGTTGAACAGACCCCATTTAGAGACACTTATTGTCTAGGCGGGATGCAGGGCTGGCTGTCCTCACCGCTGCCTTGTGGAACTGCTTCGATGCCCGCTGTCATCTCCGATCCCGCAGACCGGAACGTGATGGGTTAATTATAACTATGTGCACTCAGATTGACAAAGCATGCAATGATGGTAATATTCGTGCGAGTTCAACGCTTTTCCAAAGGTTCTTAGAAATTAATGCACAAGTGGGTACAGTAGGCTGAGTCTACATCAACTTATTGTGGCTGGGAGTAACAAACATGTTTACAGAAATTAGCTGAAGCTGCTAAGCATTATAGCCAGTGGGCTTCCAAAGGCGCACAAAGGTAATTCAGTGCAAATGTCATCATGAAGTTGAAAGTCTGCCACAGAAACTGATCATGCTGAGCATTGTTATGAACACAGATGGGAAAGCAACCAACATTAATAAACAGCAAATACTGGTGCCTACATGTACATGTATCATAACATAATTCATGAATAATTACAGGTACTTTTTATTTGTCACCTTCAGTGAGTTTTTATTCTGTGTTATACCCTAAAAAAGGATGTTACAAAGGTGTCAATCTATTACCATGGCAATACACAGCTTTACCTGATCCTTGCAAAGGCAACATTTAAAAAGACGTACGTCTGTGATATAGAGGGAAAATTCCAACAAAAAACAGCGCTGGAGTTCCAGTCCTACATGTACATGTACGTGTAATTCACTTCTGCCATCTACTAGAACAAGATACCGGTATATTGTGAAAATGATCCTTTCCATATGTCAGTCTGTTTTCTGTGGAATTACTCACATGTAGTTCCAAGCTGTATTCAAAACTTTGAGCAACAACCATAATGATAGGGTTTAATTACCGTGCCAAAAATTGGCCAGTCGATTTGGAAATTGTAAATCAGAGGAAGAAATTCTTGCTCTGTCATTTAAAAGCTTCAGTAATTAAGACTTCTAATTTATATTCTACCTGAGACTGACAAACTGCCCGGAGATATTTACAGTGGCATGCAGCGTACTCATTAAAATGATGTGGATTCTGTAAACCAAAGATCGTATAGTGCCGTGAAGCGGCGCAAGATGGCGAACTTCACCATGAATGCACGTAAAACGTTGTAATCACAGGGGCGCCATTTGAGCAAGCGATACCCCTGCGCAATGCACATTAATGCACAGGTGATGCGGCAGGCACGTGCACCTGGTGAGCCTGCGCCCAAGCATTACCGTAAACTGCGCAGGCGTATCGCTTGCTCAAATGGCGCCCAAGGTAATTACATCTTTTGGGCAGAGTTATCCATCTTCCGCCTTCGGCGCTATACGATCTTTGCTGTAAACCCATCATCAAACTGGGGGCCAAGATTAAATTAATTTGCAAGCCATCCTTTTTTTTTCAGGATGAAGATTAAATTTAAAAAAAAGAAGAGAAAAATATACTAGACAGGGAAAAATGTGCAATTATTCAACCAGCGGACTGCTGCTATTAATCACGCAGGGGGGGACTGGAATATATGTCACAATGTACAGTAAATTTGTCTTGTAATATACAATCAAGCAGAACTTGGAATGAATTGTTTGCTTCTTTACTGACATTGGTTCATATAACATCATGTGCATGTCTGCAAGCATCTGTAGACAGACTATTCTAGCATTTTATCAACTTTCGTGCAAAGTCACTGTATTTTACATAGCAATTACAAAATAAACAGTTAACAAGTTGGTTCATACATTTATGGTGGAATCTGGGACCCTGCATATATATGAAATCATCCTTTAAGGCCATAATTCACATCTCTTCAATGTACATGTACATGTAAACTGTTTGAAAATACCATTTTGTGAAATCCTTCTTATCAGCATACTGAAGAACAATTGCAAACAAAACATCATGTCAATTTCAGTCAACACAAAGTACACCTGACACTGTCTGAGGTCTCACTTCTGTAGAACCAATCGGAAATCCCGTCCTAAGTTTCATCACGTGCTGAAGAATGGGTGTAGCTGTAAAACACTTTAATCCTCATTGATCAAGGTACATGTACTCTTCTTTTGCTTTGATTTCAATCTATTATGTGGACAAAGGGCCATCTGGCTTTCAACTACAAACAGAAGTTTGTGCTAGTATACAAGCCTACTCAGCACACCCAGATCAATAATTTGATTTGCCAAATTAATCAGCCGAGTGTATGCATGTAGAACAACAGTAAAGAGAACAAAATCCTATTATTGGGTTTGAGCTATATTGATCGAATGGTAAACGACACACTGTGGTTTTTCAAAGAAAAGAATAGAACAGAACATAATTTAACTGCAAACAGATCTGGATTACAACTGTGTGTACATGTACATGTACTTTATGTTTGTTTATTTAGAATTAGTTTTAAAAATATTCACAGATTTTAATTCATCAATAACTTCTGAAAATACTGACAGTAAGCTCAATTCCTCCCCAAAATAATTTCATAGCCTGCATACATTTCTGCTTACACAGTAATTTAACTACATGTAGTGAACTTTTTTTTCCACACAAATTCTTTTGAATATGCCATCAAAGCCTGGCTGGCTGAAAAGAGTGAGACTTGACTTGAGGCTTCTGAACACAAAACCAAAAACCTCATTTCAAAAACCTCTGTTAAAAAATTGTCCAAGGAACATGTGTAGTTCTTTATAAACCAGTTTCTGCATAAGCAGTAAACATGAACATACTTCTGCAATGTGTGGAAATAAACAACAAATGCATGCAAACAAAATATCTTGTTTTTTAGACCATTTCAGAAGTACTGCTAGAATGGAAATTTGGATTTTGAAGGTTGGAGAGACTTTCAGGGTTACAGCCCAGCACATCCTCTTAATACCGGTACATTACATGTACTTTATCTGTTTACTAGTTTATCCAGTTTGCTATACCTTCCTGCAAAACTGTCAAGGTCACAGTCTCTATATCCTGCTATGAAGCCTTCTTTTTATGGAAAAATTGAATTAAAAATATGATCATTTAAAACAGGGAGCAGCTTATAAATGTATACTCCATGAATTAACAAAAGATCATAAATGCTTTCAGATATTATGTACTTGCACTCAATGCAAATGACAGCTGCAGCAACTGTGATCAACAAATTAATATGTGAACAAGACTATATTTTCAGCTAAGGTTTTTAAGGAACAAAATCCAAAGCGAGCATCGAATACTGGATCGACTCCACTGCAGTGCTGCTATTAATGATGATGATGATGTGAGAAGAACCTTTGAGGTGAACAAATGATTTGGATGGGAGACCAGCTGTTTCTTGCAAATGTCACTTGGCCACACAGATTAGAATAACAGCACAGTGTTATCCTCTGACACAACATGGATTAAAATGTCTACCAGCCGACAAGAACATTATGTCCTCAATCAAATGCTGACAAGTGCTGATCTCACACAGTTTGTTATGAGAACAACCAAGAAATAACAGAGATTAATTGTAAACATTTGAAATGGAGCCAAATATTTGAGCAAACAACACATCATCTATTCTGAAGGGAAAGTTTTGACCACTGGTTCAAATACACTCCGTCCATCTTAACTTCTTGAATCATTGGAGTAAAAAAAAGAGTTGAAAAGATATTAGTTTAAATTCCAAATATTCAACAGTTTACATGTATATTTGAATTTACTTTCTGTATACATGCTTGTTACTTCTGGAAGATGGCTTTCAATATAGTTGCTACAGTATGCCCATCAGTGCTACAACTTCCTGAAGGACATGCGATCAAGTAAATGATGAGTAACCATGGCTACCACATCCCATTTCCCTATGTATATCATTTTACAGCTGAATTGACTTCTGTTGCCTGAAAATTACAGTGTGCATAATTACAAGGCCAAAAGACATATTTTCCGCATTTGACCCACAGACAGAATTATATAACGTCCATGTGTACAGGACGTGCTAAATTTCTACAGGTATGCATAGGTACCGGTAGGTCTTTCCTGCAATAAGAGGATAATTAATAGGGAAGTTAGAACTGCCCAAGTCTATTTCAACACATGAACGGTCCCCATAACCTGGCAGCAAATACTGTATTGGGTACTTTGCTGTGTTAATACACCACATATACTTACTCCCTCATTTCCACTTCTATGTGCCTTTGGGAAATTCTAGCTAGGAAATTTTCTGAGACCTCCAAACCAAACACTGCACATTTAAACACGTTTCTTTTAAATCCCAAACTTGGGCACCAGGCCCCATGTACTAGTACAACGGTGTGTAATCTACTCATTCAAATACTGCAAAACCAGATTTTGGATTTTAATGAATTCACGGTGGTCATTACTAACACACATTCAAACATGCTTTTCAAAGAAGCCCCTCACCAAACCTCACAAACGGGAATCTAACAAATCCAGATGCTGGTGATTTTTCTTGGAATTGTTCAAATACCGTAGTTTAAGTTCGTAAATGTAAACATATACTAGTACAATGTGCCAGTACGATCAATTTGTTCTCACTACAGTCTGTTAGAATCAGGAGTCTACTAAACCTAAAGAGCCCAATCTGTACAAAAGGCACTTCCAGGTCACCAATACTTGGATTTTGGGGTAAGTGCATTTTGACATCCCCGTTGATGAAGGAACATTTACAGCTTTACTGGCTGTGTGCGAATGCGATAGCACCTTATTAATAAATGACTTCTAACTGTGATCACCAGATGGTTTGGTGGTATCAGTGTTGATAGAATATGGTACCGGTGGTAGGCTGACTAGCATAAACCTGAACTGTGGGTGTTACATACTGCATTTCTGTACCATGGGTTTTATTCCATAAGCCTTTGGCTTATTTACGCCCCTACTACATGTACAGTGTCTGCTCCAAGAAGCCTTTTGCGAGTTAACTTTGACCCAAATCTGGTACACTGAGTTCTTTCACGTGAACATAACAATTTCAATTCTCCTTACTAAAACCACTGTTGCTATATCTCATGATTCGGGGCAAGCTTTTGCTTAGTTACATAAGAGACGCCTTGCAATAATACTCTGTTCTTAATGGATAAGAAGGGCACAAAGGAACCAGTCCATTCCAGAGATGGTGGTCACTATGCAAAAGCTTGCCCCGAATCAAGAGGTATAGCAACGGTGTCTTTAGTCTGGGGAATTCAAATTGTTATGTTTATGTGCAGTCAGATAACTCAGTGCACCAGATTTTATTCAAATACAACTCGCAAATGGCTTATTGGTTGTGACAGTCCCAGCTACGTGTATGGTTCTACAGTTGGCCCAGCCGAACTATAGCAAAGCGTGCCACAACATGCATTAACCATCATTTCATTTTGTGCCACTAAAATTCAGTTTTTATTGGTGTCGCGGATGAAATGCCAGGTTGGCATACTCTTGAGAAGGATGAGAAATTTTGTTTGGAAAGTCACTATAGTAGGGCCGGTCTAATTGCAGCGAGTTGGATGGTCCCAACTTTAAAGTTGGGACTGTCTCAAGGAATTGTACACCTTGTCTTTGGGTGGGGGCCAATGTTTATAATCCAAGCTCTATTACCGTGTCGGATCCTGGCAAAATTCTCAGATTAGATTGGCCTGACAGGAAAGTTCCAGCAGGCAGAGCCAACAAGGCAATCTTTAACCTCTCAGTTGGTAAAAAATGCACTCGTTGCACGAGTATGGCCACAAACTTTAACGTTTCAATTCTGTGAAAAGAGAGGGATCCCATCCAGCACTAACTTATTCTTCAAGTCATGATCTGCTATGATTATTTCAATGACAGATTGGATGAAAGGATCCATTGCTAGAGGTGGGGCATTTCATTTATCATTAAAGGAATTTGTCCTTTCCACTGCACCAATGTGAAACAGTATGAATTTGATTATGTACATGTACGTCTATGAAAATTTCAAAGTCACACTTTCTACATGTCAACAAAAATTGAAATTTACTTTTGAATTTAAGCAGTAAGGATTATTTTATTTAACCCAAATCAAAATGTGGCGAGACCAAACAGTAGACTGCATGTATGCCTTTTTCCAGACTTTGCTAAGGTCAAGAGTTAATTGCCAATCTCTGGTTTGTTTTTTAACAGACCACTCATGCTTTGACATTCAGAAGGGGTTAGGGTTTTAAAGACGTATGGACACTACCAAGTTTTTCCTGCTCCCTGAAAGTGAGCCCACATCCTTCAGAAAATTTTGTTCCCTGAAAGTGAGCCGACCATGATGCATCCTATGAAAAATCATGCAATTGTGCCAGCAGCTTTTTTTTCCTGCACAGACGAGACATTGGTTTCAAAAGGTGTTGTTCAAACATGCGCTTAATACAACACAGAATTACCTTATTTCATGATGATCACACAACGCTTTGCAGAGTTCTTCAATAAAGGTCAAGTACCTATATTAAGCCCAAACTTTCACATTAATTTACAACCCGTGCTGTGTTAGTCCCTCTTATGATGAGACTTTACAAAACTAAAATACAAGTGGGAGATGGGCCAAGTACTTGACAGTTTCTTGTAAGAGGAGGTGGTGTTAAAAACAGAGGAGACTGCTAATTGCCATGTAACTCATGTTATCCCGATTCCCAAGTCATGCTATATTTATGTGAATATACATGTACTACAGCAATGACCTTAACAGCTGTAGCTGTGTAGAAGTGTGTTCACATCTGTGATGCCTCTCACATGTACATGTAATGTCATTCCTGTATCAACCCCATTTAGTTGGGGGCCACACAGAATTATAATAACGATGGCGTCAGGAAAGAAGAATGATCCTGAGAATGTTGTGACTTCATGAGACGGTCTGCTGTTCCAGTCAAATTATAGTTGTATGCATAATGGTGAGAACTACAATGTATGTAGCCCTGGTTGATTTCAGCAGCAATGGCAGAAGTTACACCTAAGTAACAGTCATATCAAATCTACAGTACGTACATGTACATGTACATGTAACTTTGACAATTGATCAAATCTCGCTCAAACTGACAAATGCTACCCAAAGTAACCAATATATCCACCTGGCAATCACTGGAAGATGATTTGAAGATTACGAAAATTTGGAATTGAAATGGGTTTTTTTTTCCCGACAAAAGCCAACGAATCATATATTCCTGAATGTTTCATACGACCTGGAATTTGATTAAAGTGTCTTTTACGTGGATGTATGCTAAGAATTTCAATTAGGTCAACCAGCAGGCAAACTACGTATATTGGGTCCAAAAGATGTCGGCAAATTTTATGTAAAATTGTCCAACACCCTGAGGCTTCTCATGAGCACGTGTTATCTATCTTAACACGTAAGACTTTTAGCAGAATGGTAGATACGTTTGTGTTCCTTAAAAAATTGGTGTCTCCCACCAACTTCCCTTTACAATGACAGCCCTACTTATGCAACAGAGAGAGAGAAATAAACCAAAGCAAAACATAAAAACAAGGCCTCCAGGTGTTTTCACACAAACAACAGGAGATCATATTATGATTGAAAATCTGGTCACTGTGATCAATAACAGGCTCCACGGTAAGCCATGCAGCAAGAGAATCCTGCCAGTTCATCAGGTACCAGGGACATTCACGGGAGATGAACGCTTTGTTAGGCACTATTTTGATAGGTGGAGGCTACAAATCTCATTAGGCAAAATAGCATAACAAACATTTAACCAATCTAATGCTTATACCTTTTTCTTTTTGCAGTTTTGGATTCTGTTGTTTCCTAGAACAACACCTTGGAAAGACAACTTGAGCAAAAATCATACACCGGTACATCTACACCTTTGAAGGGAAACTGCACAGGTTTGGTTTTAATAAAAAAAAATGAACAGAAGGTGAATTTGAACTTATATGTGGGCTAACGCAATCAGGAAACCACCCCAGTGCTGTACCCAGAGAGATATATCCAATTCAACATGTACATGTACAGTACGTTGGCAGCTGTCCCAGTTGATCAATTTTCTTGATAATAGCAGGTTGAGGCCAGAAGCCATGGCACCAGTACAGACAGTATAGCCAAGCCCAAATGACAGTCTAATCCTTGGAAGCTAAGGTATCAACCAGTGGGATGAATACAAGCACTGATTTTTATTTTGGAGGTACCGATTCTGTGTTTTTCTTCTTTAGACCAAACCATTTTGAAAGAGTTTTCTAAAAGCTCCACTATCATTTTGGGGGGGAGGCGCATTGAGGCACAAGATTTCCACTTGTGACATCATGGAGTGAAAAAGCTTTCATTATTTCATTCACTCAAGGGCCTTTCAGATATTGATTCAGGCTAATTTGATTTTGCATAATATGTGCATGCATTCCAAGGTCAGCAGACTGGAATGAACATCAGTGTAATTAGTCTCCATGGGATGTGAAGAGTATTTATGTTTGAAACATTTTGATCAACTCGTTGAGTTGTTACTTGGCATGCATTATTTTCCATGGTCTTTAAAGGAAACATGCAGTGGATATTCGGCTCAATGAATTTTCAACAAACAAGATCTGGATACTTTTCATTGGAAGTGAAAAGAAGGCAGTACTTTTTAATTCTTAGAAAAGACTTTCAATGTATGCACAAGGGTGTTATTTTGATGTTGTCACACAAGGCATTCCTTGTTAAAAGAGCATAAAAACAGTACAAAAATCAATCCTTCAAACTCGCCTACATGTACACTAAGCGATTTTATTGAGAAACACTGGCAACTACACATACATGCACTATTCTCCAAACAAATTGTTCCACACGAAAACCAACTATAAAAATTGAACCTAGGCCATTTTCCAATACTCAACTTCGGCTCCGTCTCAGGCTCCAACTGTTTTTTAACTAGCTGACGTTAAAGCTGTAAGCGCAGTAATTAGTTTAATAGTGCCACAAAACATCAAATAAGATGCAAGAGAGCCAGAAATTACAGTAATCCAATTTAATTTAAATGCTTCAGGCCCACAATCGAGCATTGGTTTTGGGAACAAAGCATGAGACGGAGCCCAAGCCGAGTACTGGAAAAGGGACCTACATGTACTTCAAGAAAATGTGAAAAAAGTGTGATATACCGGTACTAAACCATGGACACAGTCCTGTTTTGCCTTGAATGGTGTTGATGCTTTTTGCTCCAAAATGTGGGAATATCCATTAGCACAAAATCCAAAATGTTGAAATTTCTCTCTTCTACTGCTACAAAGGAGGTGGAAAGTCACTGTTACATTGAAGGCTGTGCTTCATGAATTCAATTCATAAAACTTATTACCAATCTCTTCAAAGATTCCACCTCAAATTTCTCAAGTTCAATAAGTTTGAAAGTCATAACTACTCATAAACAGGTCTCTGTAGAATAAAAAAAAACACATTTCAGCTGGATCGCCGAAAACTGATGGCCTTAAATGATTTCTATTTCTGGTTTTGTGTAAGTGATCATTCTTCTGTGTCTGCTGCATACTATTGCCAGATCAAGTAACTTGAAGATAAATTGGTAGATAATTCATCAATAAGGTAATTTACAAGTTCCATGCTGTCACAGTTGATGCAAACTCAGCTTAAGTTTCTTTAGCAATCATTTCAGTCCAACAGATGTTGAAACCCCGGATGTGAAGCTCACTGGAGCTACCAGTAAGAGTCTGGCAAAGGGACCAAACAAGCTTAGAATTTTGCTTGCTGCTAACTTGAACAGTAATTCAGCAAAAAAACTGGAAAATAGGGCCAGACGTCCGTCTCAAGTACAAGTCTCACGGCACGAGCAGTTGACAAAGTCGAACTGAAGATAGCATCATCTTGTCTCAAAAACTCCCAGACGCATGCAAAGGGGGTGATCACAAAAGAAACAGGAAAAGCTGCACGCTACATGTACCTGCAGAAAGAAGAGTTTTTACCACAAAGCTTACAAGCCCACCTAGAGCTGAAGTCTCCACTACACAATAAACATTTCACCTGTCACAGTCAACGAGTTGAGATGGCTTTCACAGTCCCACGTTCTCGTAACATGTGTTTGCAAATTTCAATAGTGACCGTGGGCTGGAAATCAACTAAATGAAATAGCAAGTCAAGGTTTCTTGTGTTCTCATGACCTAATGTACCACTGTAGCCTGACAAAGTACAACGACCTACCCCATCCCCCCAACAGCTTGTATGTAGATAATGTACATTCACATGTACAACAAATTCAGACAGTCCTGCCAACAAACACTGCAGCTTAAGTGCACATGAAAGACCTCACATCCAGAATCCCTTGGATTCTACAATAAATTCCTCTCCTACAAAACCCTAGTACATGTACCTACAGTGTAGATCTATTAAAATGTACCAGGAGGTCTGGTATTGGTTTGCAGGATTATGAGAGAACACTTCATGCCAAATATTATTTCTTGCAAAATGGGGGTTTGGGAGGGCTCAGGAAGGATCCTCCAAAGAAATTTCCTCCAGCCAGGTTTTTCCCTCTCTATTTTCCCCTTTTTTAAAACCAGGGTACTTGTACAAATGAAATTTAGATGCCAATCTCTTAATTTTTACATACATGTAGGTGAACCCCCAAACAGGATGGCCAAACAATCATGCAAATAAAAGAAGGCATGCCAAGTTAAAAAAAAAAGAGCTTTAAGATCAACTGAAAATTACTTTCCTAGCCACTGACCAGTTGTTGTCATATGGTACCGTACTGTACCTTCCATGAGATTGCTAAATCCTCTTCATTTTCCAAACCTCAGAAGCCACTGTTTACAACATGATAGTTACATGTGTAAAATTATATTCAAATTGAAGAAGTAATCCTAGAGGAGAATACACATGTATTGTATATGGATCACGGACGTAAATTTATCTTGTCAACTACCGTAAATTCCTTAAATACTTATCCAACAAAATAACATGTATTAGTTGAGAGCGCAGGAAGGAATTTTCCCCAATGCATCCCTTTCTATCAGCTGGTGGTAGTACCGTAAGTTGGGACCTTGACTCTAGTGCTGTTATTCGTTAAAAGAAAGTGTCCCTCTATCACAGAGATTTCTTTTGAAAAGTGGACTTTGTAAGGGTCATATAAAGCTATGTGTTACCCTGGTATGGGACTGAAAGCTTTGAAACATCTTTTTTTGGGTATAACAAGGAATAAACTCACTGAAGTTGGTGACTGACTAAAAAGAGTGCTAATACATGAAGTATATTGGAACCATATGGCGTTGTTTTCCGACATCACTGTCTTCACAATAGTGCCGAACATGATCAGTTTCTGTGAAAAACATAATTTGAAACCCATGAAATTATTCCTCGTTTTTTTTCCCAATTGCTGATATAACACATGCATAATTATCTTAAGGAGTACAACTGCTATGCCAAAGCTTTGCATACCATATTGGAAAGACACGCACGGCAGCTTAACGACAATAAATTTTATGGCCTTCATTGTCTTGTGTATCAGATTAATTAGGATGTAGATGGGGCCTCGGGAGGCGGGAGCTGGCAGTAATGGATTGAGATGCCAGGTGACTTCTGAGGCGTGACAGGTTAAAGCCAAGGAGGCATGATGTTGGAGGGATCTAGGAGCGTTAATGAAGATGCCACATTGCCAGGGCCTATTCTGAGGTTGATGACAAAATTGCTGTGATTGATTTCACGATATGAGAAAGAGTGTCGCTTAGACAGGTGATAGTTTGGGGTATTTTTTCTCCATGTGTGAAGCGGAACTGACTCCTTTGTCATTAAGAGACAAAAACTTATGACTGTAGTAAAGAAACGCATTTACATGTACATGTATATGTATAAGTAAAGGCCCAGCTAGCAGTACACTCCTCTCACTTCAAACAATCTTATCAGAGTATTCCCAGCTGAGGTACTGACAGCAGTAACTAATTTGCTATGGGAGGAAAATTTCTTCTTCAGCAACAAAAATTTACAAGCTACCATGGACAAACTACTGGACTTGTTCTTCCAACAGGTATATGGGTAATTCCAGAAATGAAGGGGCCAAAAGTGTGACATTTTCGTGTCCCTGTTACATCTTACATTGTACCTTTGTTATTTGACATGGACATATCACCAGAATCGTTTTCTAACTATTACTATTTGTTTGGCAGGTAATTTGCATTAATTCATCACTCTTGGAAATTAGAAAATGTATTCTGAAAATCATATGTAAGATGTAACAGGGACACAAAAAAATGGACACCTAATTTCTGGAATTACCCATATTCATAAGAAGACGATGACAGGTTGGGGTTGATGAAATTTTCAAGCACGTTCAAAACCAATGAAGGCAACTGAATTTCTTTTCCACAGAGACAAAGTGACAAAGAGCCTGATGTTACATGAATTTCCATTTATAGCGCTGTATATATAGTATATATATATAGTATACATATATTATATACTTTACTGAGAACTTTCTTAACCCACACCAGGATCTTATTTTTTCCAAGCTTCATTTACACTGGTATGATTTATGTACCGGTACATGTAGCCTATGGGGATGATCTCAGCAACAGGACACCCAATATGCTGTCTTTACATCCAAACCATGCCAACAAGTTATAAAATACATGTATCTGAGTTGCTGGTCATAGGGTAAGTCTGACATGATCAAAAGTACGTGTTTACACAGCTTTACACAGTTACACTTAGAAGGATCATGTTTCAACAAAGTGGCTGTCTCAGTCTATCTGTATCAACAAGCCAATGATATTTGATTAGCCTCACCGAGAAGTGCGATAAAAAATGAAGAAACATAATGCTGGTACTTGCTGCGTTTATCTACGCAGGACAGTTGCAAAATTAGCTCTTTTCAAATACATGCGGTAATTCCAATTGCATCAGCAGAGTGGGTGCATGTACAGGTACACCCATTCATGTACACTGTCCTGATCAAAAGTCTGCTACAGGCATCACTTGTGAAATTAGAAACTTTGTCACAGCAATACAGATTGTGAAGAAATTAAAAGAGATTTACGGCCAGCTCATTTTTCAGCATGTGCTGAAACTCTTCAACTGGCTCTACTGGTTCACAGTTCTCATGTTGAAAGCATACTGTTGGCTCAAGATTACAGGAAAGACATGAAAGATAGAGAAGCATGAGTTGTGCAACATTCATGGGAAGCTAAAAACTAGTCTACTTTCTTCATCCAAAAAGGCCAAATATGCATTGTAAGGAAGGGTCCCAGACAAACGTATTTGTCTGAACCCATCCTAATGGAAACTTTATGTTTGTTTTGACAGTAAGCTACTAGCATGTTCACCAGGTACTGGTAGCGGAAGATCAATAGAGTCTTATAATGTAAACAGTTATCTTTGGGCAAACAACTCCACAATCAAACAGTGAAAATAATGAGCCTGATTCTCAGAGATCTGTGATGAAATAAACCGATTGTGCCTACTAAAATCACATCGCTATGCAGTGTATAGTGGGTATCAACCCCATACAAACAATATAGCTAAGTTACAATATAGTGTCCAGCACATCAACAGTCCGAGTCTGGTATTTGCCGTCGGCTTTATTTTTGATAAATGATACTTCTGAAACACTTTGCTTTTGGTGCACATTGTGTTTGTTGATACTTAATACCCACTACAGGTCACATGACTTAGCGGGTGCAACCGGTCTATTAGACGACAGTAAAACTATCCCCATCCACACGCACTATTTTTGAGAGAAACAAATTGACCACAGCAAATATACCAGTATTACAAACTTGCCACCTGACATAATATTTTCTACAAAAGGAGCTAAATTTACACGAGGTCAGGTACACCAGTCAAATTAACAATTTAATTTCACGACCATGTATTATCATATTTATCCTATTCTACCATGCACTCAGGCAAAGAGCACAATCAGTGGCGACAAATACTCTATTCAATTTTTTCATTCCTAAAAGGAAAACAAAGCAAAATTTTTCTTCAGAGATAAAATTCATTTGGAACAGGTGTGGCCCGTTATTTGAGACTTTGATTTTCATTTACATGTAAGCAGGCTTGTTTTATCCGCCCCTACGGTATCAACCAAAACCCTCAAGGAAAACATCAGCGGAAGAAATGTTTTCCTCAATTTAAGATAACCCACCTCCCATCACAGTCACCTTAAACTAAAGAAAAACAACAGAGACGATGTGTATTTCAGGGAAGCCAGTACCAGGAGTGTGTAAATTATTTAATGACGACTTGGAAAGCTTTTTCCGGGACATAGAGTACCATTACATGTAGGTGGTCTGCATTTCATTTTGGAGACATCTGAAATAGAAATCTTTCTGCCCAGAGCTGAAGGCATAATAATTCCATCATAATTAAATTTTGAACAGCAAAGATTCTCCTTGTCTGAAGAAAATTCATTCTACAACGATTTGCTGCAGGCGCAACATTTTCCCTGGCACTTAGGCTGGACACAACACTGCTGCCTCAAGTTATTAGCTTTAAGAATATGGGCGCCCGACATTAAACCCAATAGCGCCATATCTTGTTTTATCCGCCCCTACGGTATCAACCAAAACCCTCAAGGAAAACATCAGCGGAAGAAATGTTTTCCTCAATTTAAGATAACCCACCTCCCATCACGGTCACCTTAAACTAAAGAAAAACAACAGAGACGATGTGTATTTCAGGGAAGCCAGTACCAGGAGTGTGTAAATTATTTAATGACGACTTGGAAAGCTTTTTCCGGGACATACAGTACCAGTACATGTAGGTGGTCTGCATTTCATTTTGGAGACATCTGAAATAGAAATCTCTCTGCCCAGAGCTGAAGGCATAATAATTCCATCATAATTAAATTTTGAACAGCAAAGATTCTCCTTGTCTGAAGAAAATTCATTCTACAACGATTTGCTGCAGGCGCAACATTTTCCCTGGCACTTCGGCTGGAAACAACTCTGCTGCCTCAAGTTATTAGCTTTAAGAATATGGGCGCCCGACATTAAACCCAATAGCGCCATATCATTTACTACACATACCTTTCTATTAAAATACCTGACATTAACAAATGCCAGACAGGATGTAATCATTCCGTAGGTACCTGCAGATTGCCCTAGGTCGTAGGTATACATATACAAGCCCATGACTTGTGATACATGTGCCAATATTTTGTGACTGTAACTCCACGAGATAATGTACAGTAAGAAGTTTTTCAAAAACATTCATGAGCTAGTAACCTGACTGATCTATTACCACAATCACCCCAAGCTACAGGTAACAATTCATCCCAATTCCCATGTATGGAGCTTTGCAGTCGTGGCATTCAGGAAAAACTAACTGGGGGTGTTTGATTTGGCAATTAGTCATAAATGTATGCAAGTGTATTCTTCTTGCAAGGGACAGTTGCTAATGCTCTTATCATTTCCTACTGAGGTAACGGTACGTTTGTACCATCCTAGTTAATACTGGATCACAATATGCAAAACTCTGTTACCATGGGAAACCAAACTAATAAAAAAGTGTTGAATAAAACAAAATTTGCCTAATCTAATTTTTAAGAACTGGAAATGCTCTCAAATTTTGACCAGTCTTACATGACACAAAAAATAAACTATACATATGTTATTTATATTATTCGTCAAAAGGAGTTCTTGTCAGAGGATTGCTAAATGTATCAAAAATGTGTAAACTATGCATCTTAATATTTCAAAATATACATGTATTTATGTACATGTACCCACAATATGGTACATCTTAATTTGTTCCTTATTTATGCATCACAGGAGCACAGGATGCATAAGTACATTAATTATGACACCATTTCGCATAAATTGGAATCCACTTACCTTGAGTAAGTTGATCAGGGGTTTGATGGCTCCCTGAGCTACCAGCCTATCACGACACTCTGGCCCGTCACCAGCCAAATTGCCCAGGGCCCAGCAACACTGGTCCTGTGAGACAAGAAATAACAAACACAACAGGGCATTGATGAGGAAAGGCAGAGGAGATTCTTGACAAGTGACTGTCATAATTCTCATGTTAAAGTTGTTGAAGTACTTAGCCTGTCAAATTGGCCACTAAAATACGCCGATAATTTAAACAAACTGCAATAAATCTAAAACTGTTTTTGGTTACAGTCCACTCGTGATCAAAACCGGATGTACATGTACATGGACAATAATTTATAAACGACACACATGTTGCGAAAAGGTCTCAAAAGGCTGGCTAAAATTCCCGCATATACACGAAAGAGCAGGAAACATATAGAGGCCAGTGCACGTATTTTCCCCTCCAAAAATGGCATGGATGACACACTACCAAAAACGAAATTAGCAATTCAAAATGTTGTTTCGGGAGGGCTGCGCATACACAACTCTACTTTATGTTTAATCGTTTGTTGTTTGATTTGGTTTTGTTTTTGCTTGTTGGTTTACAGTTGGTCCGAGTTTTTTTCCTTACTACGTTTGTACGTTATAAAGGTACAGTTGAAGTCCGCATTTATTTCAACAATTTTACTGAGAAATATTTAAAGTTTATAAACATTTCAACTTCTGCGGCCATTTTGTACTGTTTCCTAAACAGATATTTGTTTAAGCTCAAATTGACCTCACACGCAAATTACTGTGTAGAGGGAATAATATACTCAAACACCTGTTACCCTATTATTCCATTACACTCTGACATAATACCCAAGTTTGCAGCAAGGTCATTTGGATCAATAATGTATGCTGATCAGCAAAACTCCAAGCCTCCAACCAATTGGCACTAGCGCAGCATCACAGAACGGCAGGTTGACAAGTTGCAGGCAATGCTTCTAGTCCTTTGTAATGATGTGGACTTAGAAGACTGTTCCGAAACTTTTTTGAGATATGGAACACGAGGGGAGAGAGGGGGAGGCAGTGCCAGACACCACATACTTGTGACACTGGTTGGTGGTGTTCATGGTTGCTTCAAGCCTGTTGTCGAGTTACACAACTTTGAGGACAAGAAAAACGAGGAGGGTGGCACACCCCCTGACTTAACCCCACTGGCAATGACCAGCCAAAGAGTGACAAAGTTATACAATAGTTACAATAACCGACCACAAAGATAAAGAAATACCCGGCATATCTGACCATAAATACCGACCGCAAAAATTTGGGCATTCAGACAAAATGCTCTCCACAACACAAGAGGGCGCCATTCACATTTTCAGCCTAGTCAAGCTAATGACAGCCCACCCATCTGATGAGGCAACAAAAGACAAACGGACGTCTTACGGACCTGTAGTGCTGCGTTCTGACCGCTGAGGTATGTGACGAGATAGGGGGCAGCAGACTGCAGCACCAGTATGCAGTGATCGTGAATACTGGCCGACATGTTGGTGATGCACCAGGCCGCTTGCAGCTGTAATGCTGGATCGTGGCCGCTCAAAAGACCGACAAGGGCTCGCATTGTGTTGTCCACACTGTCAAAGATGAAAAAAAACAACCTTGTTTGTGAAGACACTGAAAATTCAAATTTCTACTTAATACTTTTAAATGGCAAGATTATTTTTCTGTAATTGCAAAAGTGCTTTCTCATCACTTCAGATTGGCATGCCAAAATGACACTCAAATTTCCAGATTGGCATGCCAAAATTGTACTCAAATTAAGGTCTGACAAGCAGACAAGATGGTCAAATAAACAGTTTTCTGTAATAAGCAGTTTTCAGTAATAAGCAGTTTTCTGTAATAAGCAGTTTTCTGTTATAAGCTCTGCCCACTCAAATACAGAACTTACATGTACCAGTATTTGTGGTTTATCTAAGAAAAGCAATAGACCTTATTCACGGGGCCGGCCATACTGAATTTTAAAGCGAGGTTAACTCTTCATTTTTGAATGTTGAGAGTACAAATGAAAGCAATAAATAAAATTTCATGACAAATTTGCATATGTCACATGAATAATTTCGAATTCATGATTGAACACACAGCACCCTTGCCAGATTTTGAAAATTAACGGAAGGAGAAATTAAAAACAGTCTGGTGCTGTCCTAATCGACAGTTTGCAATATGTAAAACAGATTTGGGGAATATGATAAAAAAAAACCAGCCTCAACGTGAACAGGGTCTGCTGAAGTAAAGTGCCTTACTCGAGGGCAATGGCAAGTTGGTTAGATGCAGAGTAACATTATGATTTGAAGCCCACAACATTCATATTTACGCTTGTGGTTTTTTCACACGCTTTCGGGGGAAACACTGAATATACAGTGTTACAATATATGTTGACAGGCAAAAAAAAAATCAAAATTTAAATAAACATCTCCCCGACACAAATCCACCCTTAGAAATATTCATATTATAGCTACATTCTGCCCACTCAGGTACCTCTAGAAAATTGATTGAAGTCAAGCACCCTTCTCAAGGACACCAGTAACTACTGGGTAGGTGCGATTCGAACCCACGCTTGTAATCTGGCCACTGAAGGGAAGTCTGACTCTGGACCTCAGAGACCTACCTCAGAAAAGCATCAATGAGCGCACTGCCCTGCGCAAACATTCTCTTGAGCCGTTTGAGCTGGTCAAGCCGGTCACTCCCATGCTTCTGAATAGCCTTGGCTACCAGGTGAACCTACAACAGATTTGGGAAGAAACAAGTCTCAAAACTTACAAATTACAGCAATTCATACAGACAAGACGAAATTGTGAGAGATCATGTTTTAGAAGCACAGTGTCATTGGGATGAAGTTACATTGGGTTTTAGGACTTTCGTGGAAATACACTTAATAGTGTCATGGATGAGTTACAGTTGTGTACCATGGTACAGGATTGATGGCATTACTATTTAGCACTACAGTCCTCAAATTCATTAGACTTGCACTAAAGTCTCAAATTGACCTCAAGTTTCAAGTCGTGGAAATATTACGAGTACAGGATGCATGTGCACTTCGAAACTTTGACAGACAGCATAAATTTTGTAGATTTACTTTGTCCAACACACTTTAAGCAATGAGTATTTCCCATCAATTTGCATGGTCTCGTGAAGGTTTCTTCCAATAACCTCACCAAGTGGTGTTTTAACCAACACTTCTGAGTCAAATGCTTATACCCTCGCCATTTCAAACAGTTCTTAATGTCTCATTCGGTTCACCCCATCCACACATATTGCTTTTCCAATGAGCATTGTACTTCACCTGGGCCTGTGTGTATTCCTCCACCTCCTCCCCATCTGTTTCATCCAACCTCAATCTCTTGGCATCGATGTACCGATTTCTCCGGTGCTTGCGTAGTTCTGATAAGGTGGCCAACACCAACGATGAGAGAGCAACAGAAAACAATTAAAGGGAAAAGACGTGGATCTGGGGGAGAAAGGTGTTACCTTCGGACACTGAGAAATCAAAGAGCAGTTACATCTCTAAGAACTGCAAGCATTCCTAATAGCAGACACTGGGGAGACAGCACTGGATGATTTCTTCAAACTTTTTAATATTTATTTGGGAATAAGAAAATTTTTAGAACATGGAACATTTCCCTCAGTTAACAAAATCTTTAGCAGAATGTCTTCCTGTAAGACAGGGCCACATTTTGGAGGATAGAAAAAAATTTTAAGAGGGGACTTGTCACTCCCTCCTATAACCTCCAAGGGCCATCTACATGTACACCCAAAAGGAATTAATCCAATACCAGTATCAATCTGATATAACATTTTAAAAGAACTGTTAATCTGGATCTGGATCAAGCTCTGGATCTGTTAAGAAGTATCGTTGGCATTTTCATCAGTAAGGTCCATGTAGCGGTGTAAATTTGTTATAGTGCCCTCTTTTGGTAATGTTGTGTAATCGACACTCGCGTTCCAAAAACATCTTTCCTAATGATGTTAGCAGACTGTTGAACCACAATACAGGCAGTTTTTCTAGCTAATCAAACCCTAGGAATGCAACAGCTTGTAAGAGCACATAATTCTCCCATGTTAGAAATCATTGAAGAATATTAGATTTAGTGTTAAAGGTCGGTTGGGGACAACAGGAACGGGTTGTAATATTTGTAAAACCATAGAGGGTCATTGATGGTTCTGTTTATTAGAAGTCTACTACATGGAGTCACATGTACAATTCTATATATGTACTAGTATTAATGGTAATTTTGGTTCGACATGTGGCAAGTACACTACGTACATAATAAGTAAATTCATTCTACTTAAATTATAGTTGGTTGTTTTCTTTATTTAATCACATAAACAGGAGCTAATTAAAGTTGATGTACATGTATTTGTTGTCAATTAATTACGGCGAATCATCGTGTTCGTTATAGCAGTGTTTCACTGTATAGCCACTTGAAAAGCTTTCCTAATTCCAATGGTACAACTACAGTGTGAGGGGGATAATTAAGTCACTCTACATCACAGAGTTTTCCTCATATAAAACTGGATCCCAAAGATCACTCAATAATCTAACAGATCAAAAGTCTCTTCTTTCAGGTTTCCAGCTGCCATGTTTTGTGATTCTTAAGGTCTTCATGGAAGTCCTTGGTCTGCTTGCTCACTGTTATCTTCATAATTAGAGACCTCAATCAGGTTCTTATCTGGATCTCGGAAGTAGACCGACCTGATGGGTCCCAGGGCACCAGTGCGCATCACAGGCCCCTCCTCCACGGGCACACCACAGACTTCTAAATGGCGAATCACATCCTCTAAGGATGTCTCACTGATTAGGCAGATGTCGGCAGATCCAGGAGAAGGGTGTTGGGCCTTTGGCTCAAACTCTTTACCGACTTCATGAAGATTGATCTTCTGTTGACCGAAGCGAAGGGCCTTGCGATGTCCTTTAAAAGTTACAACCTCCATGTCCAATACCTTGGTGTAGAAGTAGATAGTGGCATCGATGTTTCGGACCGTCAGAACTAAATGATCCAGTCTTTTGATGATGATTCGAACAGCAGAAGCCATTCCAGACACCTTGATTTTGACAGGTTTAGAATTCCATTTTGAACATGTTAAAGTTGAATTATGAAAACTAGGTTTTACACTTTCAGCTAACACCAAGGCCCACATATGATGGCCCAGCAATAAAATATCAGCCACTTGAGTTCTCCTTGATAGTTGCTGAAAAAGTTTATTGGTGTTGTAGTTTTTCAAGGCGGTTCAACACGAATTTATTATTACATGCTTGAGCAAAAACGCTAAAGAGGGCGCTATAACAAAATAACAGTATACCTAGTGGGGGAGCAGTGGGCACACACTGAACTTTAGGTCTAATGTAAGATTCTTATCACAGGCCAGGAGAATTTTAAACACAATTTCGTTTGCATACCAACTTCTTCGTCTCTCCTCTTCTCTTTGATTTTAGAAAAATCGGTTTTTCCGGCTTTATACTTTTCTTTATGATCCATTCCTTCGAAGTTTGAGGTTTCTTCACCGTCAGCGTGGTTCCTGCTGATCTCGCATGCATCATATGCATGCATAAATACAAATTCTGAAAATTACTATTGTTCAAACCACCAAAATGTTATATCGATAGGTAGAAAATATCTATTAATTTTTGAAAGGAGAACATTAATTAAATACATTAATATTGCTCTTACGTCAGATTTTTGTAAAATGCGCAGTTTTATTTTATTATATATTTTCAGATGTTTATATTAAACTGAGAGAGCTCAAGTGGGGGCGCGCGTAATTTGTAAGGCCAAGGCAGGGCGGCCGCAGAGATATCGGACAGACTGCGCTGGTTTTGCTGCATTCCTCCGTGGTTGCTGCTACTAGCTCGCAGGATAGGAGTGTGGTGTGGGAAACAGAATCACAAGTTGTTTCTAGATTTTGTGTGGCTCTGCAGATAGTCAACACAGTAGCACCATGGTAAATAAGACTTTTATTTAACATTGGGAAACAATTCATAAAAGAGGTGACTGACGGGGAAGAATTTCAAACGAAACCCGAAGGGCCTTGCGATGTCCTCATGATCATGATCATGGACATCTTTATACATGGAGGTAGAATCATGCTTTATAAGGTTCATACTCTCCGTCATTTTGTAGGTCCCACATCATCATGATCATCATAATTTATCATATTCATATCATCCTCTTAAAGTTTAAACTTATCCATGTATCATCAGTTCATGAGGAGAATTAAAATTTGTGGATGTCATGTAAGTAAGACTGAATGTGTTGCTGGCCTTGGCCTAGGCTTAGGCTATCGTGATCATGCCTGTTGAGAACACTGGAAAGTTGTGAAATGCTAGTGTTGAGTGCAATCTTTGAAAGTGTGCAAATTTTACATTTTCTCTAAAGGTTTTTTGGAGGGAAGTTAAGTTCAAATTAAATGTCAACAGGGGAATTTAATAGCTCTTATTCATCAAAAATCTTAAAACTAATGGGCAAAATTTCATCCAACATGTCACGGCCAGCCAGCGTGTAACTGTGCCCCATAAGTACATATACATGCCACATTTTACATGTAGCACAAATCATGTGCAATATTTCAAAAACAAACCTGACAATGGACCTGACGCTTAAATTCGTGCAAAGCGTAGTTGATGTCAGTCTCTTACGTACGACTGTTGCCTGTGATTTATGTACCGCACGATTTTTATCGCTGTGCGCAATTTTAGTGACAAAATCTGTGGTTGTGCAAAATTTAAAAATTGTGAGTGCCAGTTCAAAATTTGCGTACTTTCAAAGATTTCACTCAACACTGGTTTGTATTTTGACCATTGGCTGTCATACACCCATCGCCTACCCCGAGAACTGTAGAGTTTGTTGTCCAGGGGAGTGGCAGACAACGAACACCATTGCTCTGGGGGTAATGCACAAGATCATAAGTAAGACAGTTTAGTCTAAGTTAATATCAAGGCCAGTTTTGTCACATCATTTTTAAAGCCCTGGTCACAAACATAGTTGGCCACTTAGCCGTGGTTTTCTGGTGTAAGTTGCATGGACTGGGGCCATGGACGGGGAATGGGGGAAACCGCAGTGCATTTAACACACTTCTGTTTTTTCCTCCAAAAGTCAAAAAAGCGAGGACTCAGCTTGGAGGAGAAGAGACAAAAGATGATGGAGATCTTCTTTGAAAGGGTAACCCACAGAATTTAAATGAGGCATTTCTAGAAAGTCTAGGTGTGTTAAGTAGAATGTAATCCAGTGTTGTGAGCAAGACATTGAATTAACCTAGTATTTGAAGTTAAGTTTCTTTTTGGGATATCCACTGGAAGGTTTCCATCATGCCCTGACTACAAAAAAAAGCAAAAGTTGAGAAGCTATTCTGTGGGTTATACATGTGCAGCACACAGTTATCCCAAATTCACATTTCTTTTTGTTTATCCTACAGAAAGACGTTTTTCAGTTGAAGGAGTTGGAGAAAATTGCACCAAAGACAAAGGGCATAAGTGAGTTTTAAAATCCACCTGTAACAGTGGTTAATTGATCAAGTGTGGTACAGTCTATCACAAGGCATTGCGTCATGTCCTAAGCTACACGTATTACCATGGACTGTGGTAAGAATATTCCTTTGTCATTACTCGCCTTGTTACTTGTGAATGGCCTTGGGAAAAGACTTGGGACGGCTTTGACTGCAATACTGAAATGGAACGTGCTAGTCTATGCATATTGTTCAGTCAAGTCCTAAAATACTGATATTTGGTAAAATGTTATGCATTGTATTTCTGTGCTCCAAGTTGCCTCTTTCTGTTCCTTTATGAAAGCCTCCATGTCAGTGAAGGATGTGGTGCAGAGTTTGGTCGATGATGGAATGGTGGACTCTGACCGAATAGGAACATCCAACTATTTCTGGGCTTTCCCGAGTAAAGCCAGCAATGCCGTGAGTTGAACATGTGATGCCTGAATGTGACTTGAGGCTTTTATTATTGTGGATGATGCTTCAGTACGTATGCCCCACCGGTTGTAGTCTAGGGTTGCTGAAGGGCATCATAAATGTGCCTGATACAGCCTTCTTCTGCTGGAGGCTGTTATCACAACGAACCACACCACGCCCACAATCTGCCAGCAACCTGGTTCATGAGCGTAGTGCGATTTGTTGTGAAAGCGTCCCCCTTGATAGCACCGTTGGTATATCCCCCCCCTCGCCCCACTCCATAACAAAGTCTGGAAACGCTTGATAGCTAACTCTCATGGCAGTTATGCAGTAACTCGCAAAATAAGGCTGCATCTGCATCTGTTTGCTGGGTGTAGGTCTCTGTCCATTGGAAATATGCAGGAAGGCACTGACAGCAGACGCAGCCACTGCCCTGGTGGAATCCTGACTTGAATGCGACCTAAGAAACAACTCTCTACTGAATAAAAAGCTTGCTGGATAGGTCCGTACTAAAACACCAAAACCCTGATTCTTTCGTTCTTTCTTTTGTTTCTTATTAGTGATTTTCAATTAAGTTGGTGGTACACCTTACAATAGAGCCGTCTTCCTCATAACGTCTTTTGTTACAGAGAAAGAGAAAGCTTGATGATCTGACCACAGCCCTGGAGGGAAGTGAGACGAAAAGAGCAACAACAAAGAAGCTCATCACCAAGGCTACCATAGGGAAAGAGAATACTGTAAGTCCTACGTTCCGCAAGAAAGTCTTGTAAAAGTACACCTAGCAGGGTGCAAGAGTGTATTATTATGCCCCTCTGTAATTTACGGAAATCGTGGATGAGGAAGGTAGTGTAAAGCAAATATGCAAGGATTTCCTGTGTGCTTGATCTGTGATTTTTTCTTACTTAATCTTGTCCTATATGCTTATTTTGATTTGATTTTATCTGCGATCTGTACTCATTGTAATGCTCTTTTTAATTCTTGATCGTTGATTCATTTGTGTTTGATCCTTGATCTTGTCTGATCTTAGATCCTTGATATTTACATTTTTCTTGGATTCTTTATCTTATTTACACAATCCAGCTAGGCTTTAGTGTGCATCTTTAACCTCAACTCTCCTTTCCTTGCACATGTACCTGAAACTGTTTTACAGGATGACAGGATAGAGCTCATGAAGACACTGGCCGTGCAGGAGCAGGAGAACTCCAGGCTGAAGGCAGAGCTGGAGAAATATCGAGAATGTGACCCTGAGGTCTTAGAAGAGGTCAAGAAACAAACCTTGGTGGCCAGGGAGGCAGCCAATCGATGGACAGGTGGGAAGGCTTGACTGATGAAAAGATGAGCTGATATACCCTCGCAGAAAATAAGTTTTAGTAAATTAAAACTGCATTTTTTTGGTCTTATTTTCAGTGTTGTTTGGGCGAGGGCTATTTATTAAAGAAGGATTCTCGATAAGATAACATTTTTTGTTTTGCTTTGAAGTTACAATTTGAATCTTATTCTGAATTGACCTTTTTTCAAGCCAGTTTCAATTCTGATTTTTCTGGTTGAGTATCTTCCTGTGAACTATTTTTTTCCTGACTTATTGATTGTTTTGCAGACAACATCTTCACCATCAAATCCTGGTGCAAAAAGAAATTTTCCATGGAGGAGAAGACGATAGATAAACACTTCGGCATACCGGAAGATTTTGACTACATAGACTGAACTTTTCTATAAACTCTGAATTTTAAAACCTTGGATGCAGTCCAACCTCTCATTACTTCACTCCTACTTGAGCTATATTCCTCAGACATGTACTGTGAATAGCATGATAGCCACAAGCGGTCTCTGCACATGACATCTTGTGTCTTGAGATCTGAACATGTGTGACATAACTTTTGAATCTGAAACATTCCAAACAATTCACCTGCTTGGTTGAAAGTCTTGTGGTAAGATGATAGTATGTTGCATTTATCAGATCTGAATTTTGTGATGTAAATGGGATATCCAGGTCACTGAATGAAGGTTCGTGACTTCCATTGATACCCAAATAACAGGGCAATAAGGCTTGAAAAGACTGCATCACCATAAAAGATTCTTGAAGTGTAGGAACTGTGGACTTGTATCTCAGCCGCCAGTCCTGTAGTTTTAGAACATTCTGGATGCACGACGGTGGGCTGTGTCCGCCCTGAGCAGGACTACCCCTTATCAGTTGCTGTAAAAAGCCAGTTTAGTCGGGAGTGCTCACTTCATAGTCATTTGTAAACCAGCGATGCGCAATTACTACCAAGGGGGCCTCCGTTGCTGGGAAAATTGCACCCAAGATATCCAAGGCACCTGTACTGAGATCTGCATATGTGTTACAACCAAAGATATCTCAGGTATAAGAGGACTGTAAACTTGAGGATCGAGACCACACCATCAAAGATTCTTGAAGTGAAGGAGCTGTAGACTTAATCCATAGCTTCAGTTAGCTCTTCTGTGGTTTCTGTTGAAATTTTCTGATTTGGACTCCATTAAGATTCCATGGGCTTCAATCACCGTGAAATAACCTAATATTAAGTCACAACTCTTGATATAAGCTGGTAGATTAGGCAGCCCGTGTTGAGATTTAAAAAAAAGAAACTTGCTACTTCTGTATGAAAGATTTCAAGTAAGTAATCTTTGGTTATACAATATGTTATGATATTAAAATAAAACGGCATTTATGCAAAGAAAGCAAATATCTCATAAACAGGTTTGACACGAATGTTGAGAACTGGGGATCCAGTTGTATGGTACTTACATTGCTCTTCATGTCCTTGGAAAAATTAGTCATGCAGAACAAGCGTGGCCAAAAATTCAGATAAAAGTTTTAAGGGTAGATTCTATCAGTTATTTTGTTGATGTAAATATGTTTTGTAAATAAATGTCATGTAATATGATACATTATTGACTGAGAATGGATTCTCTGTAAGTTTGTTTCACTTGTATGGAAATCGCCCTTTCTTATTTGTACACAATTAGAGAAGCTAAACTTTCTAAATTGAATTTCTTATTTGTGTACAAATTTTGGGTCGATGTTTTTTAGCCATTGATCATCAAGTTTCCAGACGTTGGCACCAAAAGGTGCAACAGAACAAAGCAACGAATCATAAATGCCCGGTTACAGAGAGCGATCTACCTGTATTGGCTTTCCTAAGCCACCGTACCACCCGTCAGCGACATACAACCCCTTCACGTACACTTGGGTCCGGAAGTCGCGCCATTTTCTAATGAAAATAGAAACGGATACTTGGTGAAAAAAAGAATAAAATGCAGTATGAAAGATATCGGTTTAGCAGATTGAAAACGAAACCCAGCGATTAAAATCGATTACGGTTTATGTCTGTTGCATCTAGTGTAGAATATAATGTGATCATACTTGCTGGTAAAAATGCCTTTGGTGTGTGCATGAACTATACGTTAATATTTGCTAGAAATTCGCCGGGTGATAATGTTGAATCATGCAGAGTGCGAAATAACTGCACAAGTCAATCAAGTACACCCGTACTTGTGCGTACATATGTACATGTACATGTATGCCTACCGGCCTACGTGGGATTGCCCCCGCACAATGTCAAACTTCGGAGAAACCGTGACAGATTTTCCAAAGACATCATCAGATCATCGGTTTAATAAATCCACTGTTTGCCCTTGTCTTTTTTCCATGAATCGGCGCTCTAGGTAGACCCATTTCACGGTCATGATGGCCGCAGTTTTCGACTTCGAGCTCAACGAGCCGGGAGCTCAACAGCTGACCAACCATCAAGAAAACGTCTCCGACGATGATGCTGTGGAGGTGGGTATAGCTGTATGGTGGTTTCGCATGTTCAGTAGTCAGCTTAGCCCTACATGTACGTCATGCTTACACCTACATATCCGTCGTGGGGAAAGAGTTCCGTACATATGCATCATGTACACGTACATCACCAACATGACCAATAATCCCCTGCACCATCACTCAACATGTCATGTCCTAAAAAGTTAAATTCACCATTTGGAAATATTAAAGCATTTAGGCCCTATTTAGCCAAAATATTACCGATTAACCCTCCCAAATCATCCAATTTCAATACGATTTACATACACCCTTAGGGGTTAGGGTTAACATGATTAAGACCTATTTAGAAAACACTTGGAATTTTCTATACAGTAAGGCCAAAAGGTTTGTGCAGTGGGTGTCCAGTGATGTTGTCTAGGCCTATTAAACATCCACGATGATAAAGGGATCCTACTCCTAGGCACCAGGTCCGTTATTTTGCCACTTCACTTGGCCTAGGCCTACTGTGAAAATCAGTCAGACTTGATAAAAGGTGGCAAAATTGGGGACCTGGCAACTATACTGTCATGGACATTGGGGAACACTTTCCGTTTTAAGGAAGAGGCTTAGGCCCTATTTCACTGTAGTTTTATTGTGGCCAAAGACATGACAGATCAGGATCAAGTCTTCCCCATTCACGTTTCCATTTTTGTCGAAATCATCACCATAATTAAGTCACATTGAATTATGTGCATAGTCAAAGTTTAACTTAATCTTCATCATCAACATCCCTATCATTAAAAAGTATCAGCTGCTTTGATCACCGTTATCATTATCTTCATTGTTTTCATTATGGGCTTAGAACAATCATTACCATTGTATTCCTCAGAGTCACATTTCATAAACATCAGTGTATAACCATAATCACTGTCTTGAAACATGATTGTCCATCCTCATTACCGCAACCCTAATTATCCAGTTAATAGTTGTAGATTAGTCATGGACATTAAACAACTAAACATCATCCATAAAGTAATGTAACCTCATGCATTTTCATAGTGCTTCTTTGCTAGTTACCCAAGCTCTGTTTTAAACAGGCCATCTCATCTGTCGTAATGGAACATGTGTTAGCTGTATTGCCTCACAAACGGCTATCATGGTACCAGTACTATCTCTGGCACAGTGTTCTGTTTATTTGAGTTTGAAGATGATTGATTACTAATTGATTACTAATCAATTGTCTGTTTTGATTTATACTCAGGAGCAGTACCTCACAGCCAGCTCGGGCTCCGTTCCTGATGAGTACGTATGCTCATTGTATTCTTTCATCTTCTCCCTCAAGTTTGCAGCTGATTTTTAAGAGGCTGTCAAAGTGAAACATGTCACAGTTTCCCAGTGATTTTTTCCACCAAATTATGAGGACTTCTAGCTAGTTTAAATTGGCTAGCTAAGGGTCTGTAGTCCTCAATCCAGCAAATTTGAGTAAAATTATGTCCTGGGTTTTTGGCAGATATGGAATGGATTAAGATTAAACTTCAGTAAACCACACGCACAAAAAAACTTTAACTGCTGTAACTATAGGTAATAAAACATTTCCCAACCCCAAGTTAAACCTAACCGCCAAGCATATTGTTTGGCTTACAGTACTCAGTACTACAAAATACTAAGTAATAGCCTGAGCCTGAAGGACCTAGCGCTACAAATTACTACTTCTGGCTAGGTTCCTTCCATTGTTACTTGCACAGAGAACAATAAAGCCATGCATTCATAGTGCCACATCACTGTATGGTACATTGTCTTATCTATTTTATTTTATTGTATAGCTTCAGAGAACAATGCGGTCATGTCCTCTTACAAGCGGCAGCACTGATTACTACATTTTACTACAAGTAGTAATCTGTAGTATTATGTAGGGTTAGGGTTAAAGTAGCATTTTAGTTAAGGCCGTCACAAAACCATACGAGGCCAGTCATAAGTACCAGTAACAGCATGAACAGTGACAAAGGAATGCTTTTGTTGCAGCTCAATCAAAAAGCTTGTGACTTGAATTCAGGCAGATCTTGTGTTGGTATTGTGATGGTCCTATGATGTCTCTGACACTTCCCCATTTGGAGTAAAAACTTCTGTTTTATGAAATTCACACTGCACCAACTCCGACACAAGCCTTAAGATGTGTATTCCTTTTTCAACAAGTGTTTACAGGTTTCCCTCAGCCTGGAAAAGTCATGAAAAAGTCATGGACTTTAATTTCATTTTCCAGGCCTGGAAAAGTCATGGAATTTTGTAAAAATGACTTAAGTCATGGAAAAGTCTAAAGGCATGAATTTTTCAAAGGCTGTTTATGATTTCTTTTGTCAGAAATAAGTGCATAAAATGCAGGATTGTATTTGTACTTTAAAAGTCCGAACAGTCCAAGGAATCGCATTATTGGGTCATGGATTTTCGTAATTCAGTCATGGAAAAGTCAAGGAATGTCATTGTTCTTTAGGTGTAGGAACCCTGTGTTTACTCAAACGTATATTACCACAGGAATGTAAGAGTCCTCAGTTGGATTGTACGTGTAAAAATCTAAATTTATGCATAAAGTGTTTCTAAATGAGTTTTAAATGAGTAACAATTTTTCATGTTGAAAGAATCACATGCTCTGCCGCTGGGCAGATGGGGCGCAAGCGGATTGATTTATAAATGTTGCTCCAACCTTACTGATTTCTTCATATTCTCTTCCAATTTCGTTTATTGTCAGCTTTTAGGGAAAAAGTGTTGATGTGTGGGTGTATGGGTCTGCGTTAGTGACATTTGTAAAATACTGCAGAGTCCTTCGTTAACGATAATCCGGTGAAACAGAATGTTTACACAAGGTGCTCATTTTAGCGAATTCATGTGCAGTGTTTACTTTGTCACTATTGGACCGTGATCAGTTAATTGGCTGATCTACAAAAAACACACTAGTTTCATATTGCTTTTGTAACACTACTCATTTATTTATGATCTGTTTGCCTGTGGTCATTCACATTTTGCAGGGACGAAGACATAGAGCAGCTTGCACTGTCTGAGCACACCGTCAACCCCCACAATGAGCGGGTTGGACCAGAGCACTTTCAACTCTTGAAAGTCTTGGGCAAAGGTGGCTACGGAAAGGTAAAGAAAACAGCAAAATATCAACTGACACGCTACATGTAAACAGTGCTTTCAGTGTTGATATTTTTGAAATGGTAAATGATTAATGGATTCCGCGTCCAATTTGCATAATATCGCCTTTTGAATTTTTACTTCATCCTGAATCCCTCATGAATTTTCAATGCCACTCCCCAAATTGGCTGAGTTTACACCGAGGTTGTGCTCCGCTGTTTGCAAGCAAAGGTTTTGCCAAATGAATGTATGGATATATTTGCGAATTTAGACACCATGTCGGCCATTTTGAACGTCCTGTGTTATTGTGCAAATGGACATGGAAGCATAATTAACTTTATTTTTAGGTTGCTTTGTCATTTATTTATAATCTCTTGTGGTACACCCCATTCTAGCAACTGAGTAACACCGAACGAAATCAATAATGGTTGCACTTAACTGTCCAGATTCACAAATAGATCTGCTTGACATTCTCTCCTCTTCATAGACAGAAATATCACCCTTGGTTGGTGTCAGCTTTTGCTTCAGAATGCATAATACCCCATTACTTATAAAAAGAGATATATTTTCATTTTGTATTTGGTGGTAACATGTACTATTTGATGTTTTGATGGTTGACACTTTGTTTTCAAGTTATTTCTCTCATTTCTTTACTGATGGCCTGAGCCATAGTTTACCTGCCTTTTGTAGGCAAAAAACAAACTGTGATGTAGACAAGGGCAGGTCTGCATACATTCTGTCGCATTTATTGTAAAACCAGGCTGTGAATGTTATCACTTTAAATAGTCAGCGTAGCGAGAAAATAAATGGGTATCTCACAGTCGAGTAATAATTCTTTGTTCATATTTACAAGTAAGGCTCACACATCAGTAACATATTTAGTCGGTGAATTTTACATACTTTTACATAAATGTACATACATGTACTTATTCCAATCTGCATTTCAGCATTACGACTCTATGATGCATGTAAAAATAGTTGACCACCATGATTAAACGAAGTTCTGTAATACTGAATAATCAGTGCATTGCAGCAGCATGTGTAATTTCTGTGGCACTGTGCTGCTTCATGTAGCATGAACCTGTTGTATACATGTGCATTAATTTAAGAGGATCACGTAGCCAGTACTCTGCTGAAGCCGTCATTCTCACAAGGAATCCTCTTGCATTTTGAATTGATAATTTGCAAATAGGTGGCATGAAAGCTTGTGAAATGATAAGAGTTAGTCAGATGAATGCCTGTAGAAATTTGAACAGGTGGTGATCTCATTACGGAAACGATGTTTAGTGCTTGAGTGGACTGGTTGTACTGCGTCCAGGGTTTTTTAATTGGTTTTAAACTGAAGCATGTCATAAGTGTCTAAATAGTCCATGGTGTGAGTTGACCCCCGTATGGACCCCGACCACAGGATGTGAGTTGTATTCTTATAATAGCGCCACTCCTTGTACAGTTAGGATTTACATTTGTCTTGACACAAAATCAAGGTCTCACATTTGTGAAACTGTTGTGCTTTTAGTTTCACGATTTCAAAAACTGGATACAGTTGAGGGACTGATTACAGAGAAAAATGACTGAGTGTTAATACAAGTACACTTGAAAAATGAAGCTTGTAAGCTTCCTTAATTTTTGAAAATGCCTCCTTGCAACTTTGAGTTGCCCTTCTGCGCACATTAATCCTCCCCCACAAAACGAAATTTGTTCAATACTTGTAATAGGAAAACATGAAAGAGATCTGTGGATATATTGCAATGTGCCAAAATATTTCTTTTCTTACATTTTTAAATTAATAGGTTTTCCAGGTCAGGAAGATTGCTGGTACTGATCCTGGAAAGATCTTTGCCATGAAGGTCTTAAAAAAGGTGAACTGAATTTCCTTCTGTCTTGATACAAGTAATTGGCCATATACACAAGTCAGCCATATTGAACTGAAAGCGAAGTTAACTTTGTATATGGGGGGGGGTCCTGAGTATAAATGAAAGCAAAACAAAACTTCATTACAATTAGTGTCATTTATGTAGTGTGAATGACATTAGTTCATGTATGTAGGGCCTTGTTTATGGATCTAGACATCGAAAAGCACATTAAAATGAAAATACACACTGACTTTTTACAGGCAACTTTTGTTACAATAAATTTCAACTCGTTGGGTTCAAATGTGTTTTTGTTGACACGTATGATTGGTAATTCCGTATCACATGGCAGGATTGCACTTTTGCATTTTGAAAATTTGGTATCTGTATATGGTGCTGATGATTAATTTAAAAGTTGTGATTAATTATATTTAGCCACATTAAATGAAAAAAAAGTGAGGTTTGGAACCTGGAAGAGTCTGGCACCATCCCGTTTGACAGATAATACAAAAAAGGTAGATTTGGTGAACATGATCAAAAATGGATTCCCTATGAATAAGGTGTAGACATGAAGAGTTTTTTTTTTGCAGGGGGGTTGGTGTCATTCTGTCGCTTGACTTCTTCTACCTGATTTAATTTCAAGCATACCATTACCTACCGCTGAATGTACATGTGTCATAGATATAAACGTGCATGGAGTCTTGTCTGCCATTGGAGCCCTTTGAATATGCTGTTGCATTTTTAGAATATTTTGAATAATTCGGTGTGCAGATGAATTTTGTTTAATTAACATTTCATTCCAGACAGCTGTTTGTGTCTGAGTGTGGATTATGTCACCATAGTTGGTCAGACCTCACAATACAACGTGCTGTACTCGTTGCATTCATTCTATCCGGCACCCAAAGTCAGTGAAGTGCTGTGCTCCAGCTGACCTGCATGCTGAGCACAGGCAACGTTTACTGAGTCAAAACCAGGTTACCAACAAAAGTGCCATGCCCTGTGTATCGTGTTTCACTGGTACTCTCCTGATTCGTACTAAAGGCATACAAGAACATGTAAATTCAATGAGAGCCATATGGGCCTACTTGGTATCATGACATTGGGATCTGATTATACATGTACATATATACATGTGCAAGGAGTTTAATTTTTTCTTAACAGCCCAACGTGCTATTCCAATCTACACAGTTCTAAATAACTGGCTAACCTCTCTCCAAAGAGCGAACTTTCTTCTCCCTCTAAACCTTCAACCTTTAAGTTACAAAAACAAAAAATATGTGAAAACTGATCACTGATATTTGATAACTATAACCAACACTTTTCCGCTTGCCTAAGCTTGTCCTCCAACTTATTGCGTACATGTCAATCTCAAATTATGTAGAATCAGGTGAGGTTTTTAATAATGTTTAATTCCTGTTTCATCTTTCAGTCCCTGATTTCACATATGAAATCTGGCTTGGCAATTTATAAATTTCCTGTTCTGAATAATTTTGCTTCCAAAAAAACTTGAAACCCACAACTCTGGTTCACGTGTTGATCAGAATTTCAGGAAATAGACAATGTTGCTTTCATTCTTCTCTTTTTGTTTCAGGCTGTTATTGTCAGGAACCAGAAAGATACTGCACATACCAAAGCTGAAAGGAATATCCTTGAAGCAGTCAGGCACCCATTTATCGTGAAGCTTCACTATGCCTTCCAGACAGGCGGGAAACTATACCTCATTTTAGAGTATTTATGTGGTAAGACCTCTTCAGAGGACTTTATTCAACACAAATGTCCTTTGTTTTCATCAGATTGTAAAAGTTAAAATGCAGTACCACACATTTTAATCTTTATGTGCAAATATGTCTGAATATAATGAAAGGAAATCACCTTCACTGTTTTCAGGTATTTAATATCTTGATTGCAGATTTATATCAATTTTTATCAACAGACCTGTTATTTAGATTTAATTTGTTTCTGATCCTTTCGTCTTGTGAGTAACCAGAACTATAGTGACCAAGCCAAATCATTTGTGCTTTTTTTTTAATTCGTGCAGGTGGGGAACTTTTTATGCATTTGGAACGAGAAGGAATTTTCATGGAGGACACAGCATGGTAAGAATGAGTTTTCATTTTAAGTATCATGAAGTAAAATGTCAAGCAAAGCTGGTTTATATCTGATAATAAAGGTGGCTTTTAAGACATAGAGAGGAGAAATGTAACTTCATAACAAAATGCCTGAATAGTGTTTACTTTTTCTACAAAATTTAGAATTCAAGACGATGAACCTCAATTTTGTTCCGGATATTAACTTTATTTTCAACTGTAAAATTGCATTCAACCTTTTGATCATGAAACTGCCTGAGTAAAAATTCCCAGCCAGTGTCAGTGTAAATGTAAGCCAGAACGTGCCATTCAGTGAGTGACATGTTGATAATGGGGAGATTCCAGATGGGTTATTGAAACCATAGAGTTTAATGGTTATCCGTAGTTTTCTCTGTGCACATTTCTGTCGACAGTTTTTACTTGTCTGAGATAACATGTGCACTTGAGCATCTACACAAGCAGGGAATTGTCTACAGAGATCTCAAGCCTGAAAACATTATGTTGAATAAACAAGGTAGGTCCCTATGTATGCAACAAAACATGTACTGCCCTGCCACCTGTCAGCATTCTTCCATCTTTTAACAATATGTAATATTGTGCTGAAATAAGCTACTGCCAATCCACATCAGGAGACTCCTCTCTTACAAATGCAGTACCCTTCACCAATTTAATCACCTTGACAGTCAAAGGAGACTGATCTCTCTGACCAGTGTTCAAGTGGTCACAACAGTTGTGCTAGCGTCACGAAGTTTCAACTTCTTCATCTGTATCAGTGTAGCAGTTAGGACTTTTCCTCCAACGTTTTCTTTTAGTGTTGACAAATTTCACTTGGTCTATAGAAGCTCAATGATTGACTGTGCCCTTTTTTTCTCAGGTCACGTTGTTCTAACTGACTTTGGATTATGCAAGGAGTCACTCGAAGAAGGTTCCATGACACACACTTTCTGTGGCACCATAGAATACATGTAAGTAGTATGCCTAGCAGTAACACATATCACAGAGTAAATGCACTGGCAGACTCATAATAGTCTTCAGCCATGCTCAAATGAGCTGTCCTGTGGTCATGGCTGTGGCTTTTGCCATTAACGTGTCACAGTGAATAACCGTGGCCGCAGACAAAATTGCTTGTTTTGGACATTAATCTGACATTAATCTGACATTCTAAAGGCTGTATGACATGTTGTGTGAACCATCTCATTAAGAATTGCAGCAAAAACTTTTCTTTCATATTGTGGTGGTGTTCCACAGGGCTCCAGAGATTTTAACAAGGAGTGGTCACGGCAAGGCAGTAGACTGGTGGAGTCTGGGTGCCCTAATGTATGATATGCTCACTGGAGGGGTAAGTCAGGATCTCAGACCTTATTCAACATATCCTGTCTCACCTAAATTACTTTCAAAAGTTGTGTTTGGAGAGACCTACTTTCTCAGTTTTTCCACCAGTAATCAGTATTTTTATTTTTTATGATCTTTGCCCACAGCCACCTTTTACAGCAGAGAATAGGAAAAAAACTATCGATAAGGTAAGGAACACTTTCAAGTGGAAAAGCAGTTTTGGGCAAACTTCCTTAAATTTTTACCCAGATTTGGATTTTCTGAAAGTTTGAACCTTTAGTTTTAAAAATGGTAGAAACTAAAATCTTTCTTATGCTACAAGTGAATTTCTTTACTGTTATATGCCTCATTCAAATTTCTCACTTGGTTTAGAGTTTGTATCCACAAATTGTGACTTAGAGCCCTTCAGGTTCCACACACTTGGACTCAACATCTTCAGTGAATTAGTGGGCTCAGTGTGCTGTACATTCCTGGTGCAGCATCTGACGGCATGACATGTTCACCTAGAGAAAGCTTGCATGTCGGACTGGAAGGGGTTTAGTAACAAAAATGAATAATAACTGAGTTTATATAGCGGCATTACTAGCGAGTCAAGGTGCTTGCAAAGAGAAATGAAAAGACAAAGAGAGACGATATTTAGATTCCTTGCCAATCGTTTAAATTTTATACTTGCAGTTTTACATTTATGGATATTTACTTTTTGATCAATTTGTTTCCTGTCTAGATTTTGAAAGGCAAGCTTAACCTACCTCCATATCTAACTCACGATGCTAGAGATCTTCTCAGAAGGGTAAGCGTTACATCTTTAACGATGTTTAGTTTGAAATCATGCAATCAAACAAAATGAACTAATCCTGTACATGTACATGCTTGGTAATTGTATATTTCTGGTTATATTATCGATAATGATATGCTACTTCAGAATCATTGTTATGTGTCATAAATCTGATTGTTGCATTTGATGTAAGAAAGTTGTTCAGAAAAATGATTATCCAACGTGTATTGTGTGTGTTTTTTATCATTTTGGATATCTGGAAGTCTAGAGAAATCGGAAAAATTATCCAAAACTTTAATGAAGGTAGGTTTCTTTCAGAATAGTCCTACATCAAGTGTAATTTTTGTTGGGGAATTTTACCCTCGTTGAATGAAGTCATAATTATGATCTTTTTGTCACAGTTACTAAAGAGGACTGTGGTATCGAGGCTTGGAAGTGGTCCAGAGGATGCTAAGAAAATCAAAGAGCACAGCTTCTTCAGACATGTCAATTGGAATGACGTCCTGGCATCCAAAGTAGAGCCTCCCTTTAAACCTTTACTGGTAGGTTGCATCAAGAAGCAAGGCTTTCAACTTGGAGAAAGATGTTGTACAGATGTAAAGGTTACTTAGATCAATATACAGGACGTTTGGACTTGTTAACTGCTTCTACTGATTGCACAGGAAACAAATCACTCATGGAATGTTTTGTTTATGTACATTTCTTGGTACACGATGCTAGTCAAATTTTTTGCCTTTAGCTTGGTATTACTGTGATTAGAAGGGAAGATTATTGACCAGTGTGGTGTGTCTGATCAGAATGATGAGGAGAGGAATTGAACCTCACACTAAGGGTAATGGAATTCACCTTGTGAGGCACAAAGGTAATGTTGCATGGTCCCGTGTTCAGAGGCCCCTCGTTTTCCCTTGAGCAGCTTGCCAGTAAACTAGCTTGTAGGACAGCAACCCGTATTCAACATTTGTTGCATTATTTTTTAACAGCATTAGAATGGCAGAAAAATTGTTCAATTAGGAAACAAACTGAAGGCCCTTGAAATGGAGCTTTTTATCATGCGATTCCTTGACAGGCCAATGATGAAGACGTCAGCCAGTTTGACACCAAGTTTACTAAAGAGCCACCAGTGGACAGTCCTGATGACTCCATGCTTAGTGAGAGCATGGATCAGATCTTTCTTGTGAGTAACAACTGTTCAATATGTGACCAATCAATCTCAACAGTCAATTTACAGCATACCGACAAAATTGCCTGTAAATAATCAGTTTACCCATTTAATACCTGTCAATTCATAGACACTTGAAGCAAACGTAATACTTGAGTTGAGCACATGAAATTTTTCTGATTGTATTCATTTGGCATTTGAAAATTTCTACACTCTAATTCCCTTTTCTTTTCCCAGAAAAAAAGTAAAGTCTTGGTTTTTCCTTCTTGACTTGCTGATTTCAGGGTTTTACGTACATAGCGCCCTCTGTGTTGGAGAGCATGCAAAGACCTCACGTAGTAAAAGCAAGGTCACCTCGCAAGATAACGGGACAGAGTCCTCACACGCCCATCAGGTAAATGAACTCTTGACAGGACACATACACGTTTCCCAATTGGTTTACCGTTTAAGGCTCATTATGTCAAATTCTGTGATTCTGGCACATACCAATTTAAAAACCCTGGGGTGATGCCTTGCCTGTGTACTGTTCATTTGAGTACCTGGGATTACTGAGAAGCCTGAAAAAAAAAACATTTGAATATTTAAAAAATTTCAACAAGGATAACAAGCACACTGATCTGTTCATGCATATTGGGAAGGAGGATGTGTGAAAAATTCTCTTTTGTGATGTGCACGCAAGGGTACACCAATATGTACATTTATAAGTGAATGCACCTGTGCATTGGCACATATGGTGGGAATAGCATTGAAGTGCTTTCTGTCAACATTTGGAACACTTTTGTCACTTAGATGAGAGAGACATTTCTGGGTTCCTGCGATCTTATGGAAATGAAAGTTTTTACAACACATAATCTCATTTGGTTTGAACTTGTACATCACCAGGTTGTATTACCCCAATCCACGGTTATTGTTTTTTTCCATTTTGCATTGTTCTCTTTTCACGCTTTGGCTCGTTCTGCTTTGTTGCTTGTTTACTTTGCCAAATTTATTTGCGGTCCTGGCCTGTGCCCTTGCTTCCCCTGCAGTAGCCCCATGAAGACACCATGTACACAGTTTGCATTTGATGAGGACCTTGTCAATACCAAATCACCAACTTCCTCAACTGTGGAGGCAATGGACACCTCTGAGCCAATTACACGAGCCGGATTCAGATAACTTGGATGCTGATTGGTCAGTGTGCATTGTGTAACATAGACTGATGTACTGGATTGGCTGAATGCTCTTTCATGACAAACCTGAAAGAAAAAAAAAAGACTTTATAATGTACAACTGGCTGCATGAATCCGAGGAATAAACATAATCTAAACTGACTGGTCAGTTGAGTGCAATCAAAAGAATCACCTGATTGGATGATAGCTAGTCACCAGCTGAAAAGGAGCTGACAATCATTGGCTAATTAAATGGTCATCTGCACATGTGTAGAGAGCTCATGCGAATTCTAATTGGTTACTTTTATCATGTGATTTGAAGCACTGTGTGAAAGAGTTGCAATTGTTGCATGAACATGGCTGCTGCAAGCCAGTTGGTCAACTTATGCTAATGAAACTGCTAAAGAAACATCAGATTGGATGACTACTTTCACACGACTTAAACTTGAGTAACCATTGGCCTTCAAGTGTAAAGTAAAATTAGCGTGTTTTATATCTATTAATTTTTTACCAATCATTGATCTTCTTGTAATACAGGATCATGTGATAATAGTACAAACAGACAATTAATATGATTCCATTAAATCAAAAGGTTTATTTATCATGTTATTTTGGCAGGCGTAAAAAGTCTGTAACTGGTGAGATGCTTTCAGCAATAATAACATGAGACTTTTAGTTTATAATTTTTTTTTCGATATTTCCGAATGACTTAGTTACTGTTGTTGACCAGGGAAGGAAAGTTAGTGATCAAACTTTAACCCTTGTCTTTTAATGGGTCGTTTAACATGCAAATGTCAGAATTATGGAGAGTTTTAGTAGAGGATGGGATATTACTTAACAACTCCAGAGACAAAAACCTTCTTTTTAAAAGTTAGAAAATCTCTTAAGATAAGCTATCTGCTCAATTTTTCCTCTTACAATCTGCCTTCGAATTGATAACTTTGTACGCATAAGCGCACAAATTTCTTCATCCAAAAAGTCTTTGCAAGTGGTTTTTACCAAAATGCAGAAACGGTGCTCAATGCTGTATGCTGTATGTATTGCCAAGTGGCAAAAGTAATGATTGAATTAAAATTATGCAGTATTATGTGGAATGGAATAACTTTGAAAACCATTTTTCTCCAATACTGTCCCGATTAGATTTGGTCTAATGAAAGCTGTTTACTCATTTGAGTTGAAAATTTGGGCTGGAAGTAGGGTCAGGATAGAGAATTTAGACTAAATATTGTCATAAATTGTGATTGAAAGAGAGTGTAAATTTTGTTGAAAATGCTGCATTTTGGATATCCTGTTAACAGCTGTTAAAGCAGGTGTCATCGAGAAGCGGAGTGTCCCTTTAATGACATTTCTTAAGTTTGCTGACATAATCAAATCACACACCTAACCGCTGTACTTGGGGTTTAAAGGAGCACTCTGTGAACAGTGAATTTATTATTCAATCTAGAAAAAGTTCTCCTCATTGTAGTATAGTGATGCTGTACAGTATAGGCATGTGTCCCTATGATTGCTACTCTGAAATTAGTTATTTATTTAAAGCAAAGTTTTGTCAGTTCTTTGGCTTGTGATTGGTTGTGGCTGTCACGTATTCAGGATATTCTCTCTATGTGATTGCAGACCCCCTCTAAGAAATCATATGGACATGTCAATACTTGCTCAAAATTATACATTCAGTGTCTCAATGAGTCATCTCATTTGTATTGCCAGAAACCAGATATTAATATATACAAAGCTGGAACATACATCCATATCTCTTAGATATCTTGTATTATTTTTTGTAGATATTCTATATTGTTCAACTTTATATCTATACACTCCTTCGTAATCAACATTCCTACCCGATTGCATGTAAAACACAAGCTTAAGAAGGAAGTTGTTGTTTGTAGGTCTGTGTTTTTTGTTTTTTTCAGACGTCAGAAAGAAAAACCACACACTTAATACATGTACATGACAACCCTCATTTAATTTCTTTTACTAATTATAATTAATTTTATCAGATACATTTCTTTACTTTATTTCAATTCTAACTTTTACATTTTGGTCGGGAAAAATGAACACTGAAGGCTGTTCTGTGTAGGCTAAAAATATGTACGATGCCTTTGAAGACGCTGTGTTGTGGACTTCACTGATATTAAAGGAACCACCAACTCTGATGAGGACAGATCCCTTAGGATTTTTAGTAGCTTCTCAGTTGGCATCCTGTCTTGTTTTTGCCAAAGCTGGTTTTGTCATCGGCTGTGGCTGAGTCTGAATGACTGGCTACGGCTATGGCTAAAGCTATGGCTATGTGTACCTCTGGAGGAGGTGTACCGGTATAGAGTACCAAAGTGTGATGTCATTTTGAACTAGAAAGTGCAAGTGTAAACGAATGGAGTACGCACACATCTTGGTTTACGCTCTGATATCTTTACACACATAATTGTGCGCATGGAGTAGTCACTTCGGTACTCTCTATTGAGCCGGAGGAACTTCAGGAACTGACGGTGTGAGCTTTTAATCTTTTGGAACAATATCCGCAAGTGCCAATCATTTAAAAGTTTCATTTTTCTGTTTGATATCTATTGCATCATCACACGTGAAACAAGGACTTTATGTCATTATTTTTTGACTTTTGAAAGATGCATTTCAGTTTATTGGTTACCTAGTCTGTAGATGTTAGAATGCGAGAGAGTAGAAACTCTTTGTTTTCTTCTAATTACTCTTCAACAGTATGCATGATTTCAAGAAAGACTTGCTCTTCGTTCATGATGGGGTCATTTTCACAGAGTCTTAGTGCCAACCACAAATTTAGATGAATACAAATTTTGCCTAGCTTAAGCAAGTTTCAGCTGAATGATATTCCTTGACTGTGATGTACATTGCACTGATCTGTCAAATTTCCAGTGCATCATGCATTAACTTCTTAAGCATAGAATGCTCCACTCGAGCGCTTGAGAAAAGTGACAAAAGATGGATGTTTGTGGCACACCTGAAACTAATGTTTTCTTATATGTAGCCGCGTTTGAAGCACTTTTTGGCTGTGGCTGTGGATTCTCATTTAGACAAGGCACCAATCGCAAGAATACTGTTGTGGTGCAGCATGTGGCAGGTCCGCCTTCACATCCATCCCAGCAAGTTTGAACTGTCTTCTGTGAATTTTTGACAAAGTTTTAATTTACGAATATATTTCTTGAAAGATGAATGTGTCAGTAGCTTTATGTCATTTTGTGGTCTCTGTATACAGTCATGCCTGATACTTTCACTCATGCCTACTTCAAATGTGAGAAGTGCGACTCAGAAAATATTCAGTCTTCCAGAAATAGTTAGAAAAACTCTACTTGCACCTCTGGAAGAAAGGACAGCCGAGGCAACGTGTTCCTGATTTATAAGATGGAATAATTTGACTTGATGGGGTTTTATCAAATATCAAAGAGAGATGTAGCGAGATCAATGTACAAAACGTATCTAATTACAAATGTGCTAAATATTACTTCTGTTTTCCAGAAATGGCATATATGTAACAGAAATATTTTAATTTTGTGTTTTGAAAAACATCTGGTTTTTAGTTTCAATAAATCGAGTGGAGGTTCACAGCATAATGCAAATTTGCTGAACTTTTCATTTAAATGACATGATTTGAGATGTATGAGCCTCCGTAGTACCTTGTGCTTCTGCGGCCCCCCCCCTGGTCTGGTCTCTGCCTCGATCACTGTTTACTACTACACGTGAAGTACATGTACATGTATGTACATGCACATGTACATGTGTATGTCACGCGTGCTCTCGGCTTTTTGACAGCATGTACAGAGTGCTTACTTAGTGTAGTAACTCAATTGAGTCGGTCAAAAGATTGGTATTTCGCCTAAAAAGCATTTTACCACTTTTCCTTAGAATGCTCAAGTATTTCAGACCGATTGCGTGCACTAAAATCTCAAAATATATTAAAAAGGGAAGCCCCGCCAAGTCGGAGTCGGTTCGTCATGTTCGTGGTATCAAGCGCAAACTTGACACTAATGACATGAATGACAGGATCAGCACATGCAGGTCTACCTGGTCGAGGGACGACAAATGCAGCAGTGAGCAGAATGAATTTCTGCAACCCGCAAAGAAACTGAAAGAGGAGAAATGCCAGCCGTTCTTTGGTATTCCATTCCGCAAACTGTCGGCCGAGAAGTTAGATTGTGATTACTTGCAGCTTTATGCGAAGAGGAAGGCTAACGAGCTGTTCGATGCATGTGAGCGCGAACTGGAGTACTTCACAGGGGATTTGACCCGGGTGCAGGTGTACGGGAAATGGCACAGTATACCAAGAAAACAGGTGTGGTTATCTTTAATTTAAAGTACAAATTCCGTGGTGGATTACTTTTTGTAAGAAAGTTTATTCGAATTTATAAGTTTGGACATTCTCTTTGCAGAAATAAGGATTCAGTGATTACAGGATACAGTGAACAGTGATTTTTTGTTTTTCATTTTTTGTTTACAATGAGTCATGTTTTGTGCAATTTTGATTTTTGTTCCAATTAGCAAACTAAAACCAAATCTCAGTGCATATCTTAAAGATACATTTGAAAATGGTGTGCTGAGTAGGACTTATGAAACTATTGAAATATTAGCTGCAGTGGGATATCAATATGAGGTGACGGCAAGATCTTATAACTCGCCACGGCGAGATACTTGTACAAGATTTATCTCCCCACGGCGAGGTAGTAACTCTAAAAAAGTTTTTGCAAGTGGCTCTTATAATGACGATATGCTTCTGTAATATCAACATAACAATGATAAAAGTTTGATCACCCATTCAAAGCATAGGTCATTCCATGTTTATCTCAAAGTCGATTTGGTATTTCTTTTTCAGGTTGCACATGGTGACAGTGGTCTGACCTACAAATATTCTGGAGTAACAGTGCCAGCAAAGCCCTGGACTCCACTTCTTCAAAGAATCCGAGACAGAATTGAAGAGGTCACAGGTCAGCGGTTCAATTTTGTTCTCATCAACAGGTGAGGACGAATGCTCTTGCAAACTTGAAAGGACAAAATGTACTGATGAAATGTACTTGCATTGCTTTATAGCTTTGTTCCCGTTTGTTGTAGGTACAAAGATGGGACTGATTACATGGGAGAACATCGCGATGATGAGAAGGAATTGGTGCAAACCAGTCCGATTGCCTCCCTGTCTCTCGGCCAACAGAGGGATTTCGTCTTCCGCCATGGAGACTCCCGTGGCAAGAACGCAAAGAGAAACCTGCCTCCAATCAGACTGGAGCTGGAGAACGGAAGCTTGTTGGTGATGAACTACCCCACTAACGTTTACTGGTACCATTCCCTTCCGGTCAGGAAGAAGGTTGTGGGCATCCGGATAAACATGACATTCCGATGCCTGAAAACTTGATGGGGAATCATGTTGGTTTGTCTGCTTATACCAGCAATGCATGTTGTCTCTCTTGCCCATTTTTCGCACAATTACCAAGGTGTTCTTGTATCAGGGCTTTCATCAAGGTACTAACTGGTAGCACATCTTGATCAGTTGTTTTACCTCTAGTGCTTCCTGTATGATCAGGTGGGCTAAACCTGCCATCACAGCAGCATTTGTTTTCATTTCAGTGAATCTTCACAAGTATCATAATGTTGAAAGGAAACTTACATCACACGTGTTTCAAAATGAAGTGCTTTATTCATTGCGAGGAAGAGACAGTGCTTTAGTAACAAGATATCTGATGTATACCACAATGATCCGTGTACGTTTTGTTCATGCGTTGTTCAATTTGACAAAAATAAAAAAGCAAAAACAAATATTTTTCCTTCTTTTTATGAAAATCAAAAACTAAAGTCATTTTTCGTCTTTCTTATTTAAAAATGATTTTTTTTTCGTTTTTCAGTTTGAGAACAAATAACATTGTAATTATTGATCCACTCTTTGAAGAATGAAAAACAGTTCCATTTCTCATTTTGTATTAAACCCACCAAATCAAACATGGCTGAACTTGTGGAATACATGTACAAGGAATTTGTTGCTTCTGAAGAAATACAGATGTCGGCAGCCTAGAAGGAAATTTCTTGCATCCTGTGAGGCAACTTTCATCTTGAGAAATGCCTCCTCAAGATCATGTTGCAGTCAAACAAAAAAGGCGGCTAAATTATAATTTAAACAGCACTGCGTTCGTTTTCAACATGAAAAACAAAAATGACTTCTTTGTCTTTTTCTCATTGAAAAACGAGAAACGGCTTTTTTAAAAAAAGTTTTTGTTTTCAAATTAAATGGACGATATTTGTTGTTTTGTTTTTTATTTCCGTTTTCAAATCAAAGAACAAATGAATGAAACGTACACGGACCCACAATACCCAGATGCTTTAAATTCTGTAATTCTGATCACAAATGGTTTGCAGATTCTCTGGTTGTTTTGACTGGTTACAAACATGGCCTGACAGCTAGGTGTTTATGAACAGATGCTGGTGTGTGATCAAGAAATATCAACTAGTAAAACACAGGAACAACCGTATTATGCACAACATGTTATGCACACATCATGTACTTTGTACACCAAATACATGTACTTAAAACAACCTGGAAATAGACTGTACATTGCAATGCAGGTTCCACTTAACCGCAAGGTTGAAAAACAATTGATTTCTGTGCACTAAGGTAAAACCAGATCTTATTTTAACCAGGTCTAGCAATTTCTGTGAGCTGAATTACGTGCAGATTAGCATGGTCAAAACTAAATGGCAAACTGTTAGGACACTTGGTGGCAGCAAACATATCGGTTTTATGTGACCAGTCAACAATTGTTGGCATGTGCACATTAGCTCAAGTGTGACACAAAGAATAGCAGATCGCTTATGCAGGACTGATTAATGATGCCACGAGGCGTCTGGGTCATTCCATGAGGTTGGGGGCACAATTTGTGACGGTGTCCTTATTACATGGGTAACTTTTACCACCTGTCATGACCTGTAGAGTAGGTCATTTACTCTGTAAAAATAACACACCCCTCTGCATTCAGCCTTGCAAGATGTATAACAATGTCAATTTGGAATCCACATGCAGGGAAATAGCTGTTCAGTTTTATGGAACCCACATAACAATGGGCACCGTCACAAATTATGCCCCAACCTCATGGAATGACACATCTCAAAAGTCTCCCATGGCCAATTGTTGGGACAGTACAGGCTGTAACATACATGCTCATTCTTGGCAAGTCATATGTTGCTACATTAAAAGTTACACGCACTGGCATTGGCTATGCACAACATCAAAGATTAAAATACTTCAACAATGACTTCTTGAATTTGGATTCACAATTTACAGTAGTTTCAGACATTGTTTTCCTAAGCAACAACCATTTTTTAACCTCAATGAAGAGATTGGTATGACGTACAAAAATAACATAAACAGGCCAAAGATGGATAGGAAAAAAAAACAGAAAAAAGAAGAAAAAACCCTGGCCTCAATTTCACAATACGTTCAGTATGCAAAAATAATTAATTACTGTACCTGAAACAAATGGTCTAGATATTTACAAAAAGTTTCTACTTTGGAATTTTTCTCACATCAACAGAGCTAGACAGTGTATATTGGTGCACAATAAAACTGATTGAATCAGCATTTCGCTTAAACGTAGTTAAATGGTGTGATTGGCACTGTACAACCAAATCATAAGGTTTATTTTCTGTGATCTTATTTTACTGGGTTTTCAAAATTCATTAAGAATCTTTTTCAGCATGAAAGTATGCTACCAACTCCAAACTGCATTTCAGTGCATGATTCAGATGAATTTACTACACAGAATACTCGATGCAAACTGCTAAATTAATTTGAAAAAGTTTGAATGCCAACAAACTCGTGGAATCTTGCTGGTATAAACAGTATTTGTCACTGTAACGGCATCATGGGAAAAAATGAACAGACTCTTACCATCAGTTGGGTCAATTTCACAGAACAATACTCGACAGATTTCTGTGCCTAGCACAAAATAAGCAGAGAACCGGTCACAAGTAGAGTACTTTGCATGGTACTTTGGCTGGTAAAGTGGTTTTGCTCGGCAAATATTTTCAGTGCTTGGCAGTTTTCTGTGCTAAACAGTTCTATGAAACAGATCTTGAACACGACGAAGTCACTCTTTGTTCACAGGTGCGCTTTCCTATGGAGGCTGGGCAGAGCCATAAGAGAGTGCAGATGTAAAGCACGACTTCATAATGTAGGTCTACTGGCCCCAGTTGGCAAGCATGGTGCCTGAATCCACTGATGAAACCCAACGTCCTCTCAAGTGAAATGGCACATGAATATGAGTTTGTGAATTCAAACGACTGTTTGGAAAGACGTGGGTTCAGTGTTTTTAATGGCCATGCTCAGCTAACACTTTGGCCACCAGACTCCCTGTCCATGTCAACAATAACTTCACTGGCTGCATTTTCCTTCAGCTTCACTGTGCATGCACAAGCACTGCCACATTTATGCATTGAAACATGCTACGGGTTAGCACAGTTTCTCTGCTATTTCACGTAATGTATCTAATACCCTTTATGCAATTTCGTAACATAGGCTTCTAGTTCACAATTGTCTCACTTGGGCAAGGATACACCAGTTTAGTAAGTGATTCAGAAACACTATGAAATAAATTAAACAGATTTTTAACAATTGCCCAACTATGATAGCCAGATGCGGTGATAGTCATTGGCCCCGAACCCGGCATTGCACTTGGGACATTTACGCTGTCTGGTCTCGTAGCGTGTCTTGATGCACTCAAAGCAGAAGACATGGAAACATTTTGTCAGGACCACATCCTTCCGTCCCTTCTTGCAACATGGGCAGGTCAGTTGCTCCTAGGTGGATTTGGCAAACAAAGCAAACTTTAATAAAAAATCACAATCAGAGTTCAAGCTAGTAATCACAGAGTTATCACAGATTTCTGGCTCTGGTGGGTTCAGGCCAATTTCTTGGGACCCTACTCACGCCCTTTGACAGCATTTGTTCACAATTTCACCTTCGGGGGACATCCGTGTACCCTGCCTACACCTGCTTTCATTTATAAGAAATTAACTTAAAACTTTAAAATAGTAAGCAGTTGAGTGACTTGGAAATGGAAAAAAACAATATCCCAGACAAATGCTCAGACCTCTCATTCTTATTATCTGTATATTAACGTTTACTGCAAACATGTTTTGTTAACGGTTCATTTTTCCATTTTTATTCTTTCTTCAAAATGTTTATTTTTTTAGCCAAAATAAAATGCAGGTTGTCAAAATGCAAACATCTGACGATTGTTTCGCTTTTCTTTGGAGGGCTTCATTGAGGTTTACTACCAAAAATCAAACATGTTTACCTTGTATGTTTTGATCTCCTCCATGAGTACCTCGTCTGTACTGCTGGCTAGCTCCATCCTCTTGTATCGCTCCACTTTCCTCCTAAGATGTTGAGATTCCTCCTGAGAAAGGAAGAAAAAAACTTTGAGAAGCGAGTCTCAAAATGAACACTAAACCACCATCAGTGGATTTGAAAAGTGGCCAAGCACTGTTTCTTGTCTAAAATATCAACGTCTTGAGGATCCCGAAACTGAAGACAATAGTGATGGCTACGATGATGTAATTTATTAGAAAGAAGGGGGTGAACAGAGGGCAGAAGTTTCAAAAGTGGAAACAGAAATCAATCGCAAATTTCGTATCCGTTTTTGTTAGTGCAACTGTACCTGCGCCCTGCGGAATTTGTGGTTCTCTTGTTCCACTGCACTGGACTTCTCCTTAACAAGACTCTGGAGTTCTTCGATGCGACCCGTTATCTTGTCCAGCTGCATCTTGAGGTCGGCTGCCGACTGGCTGTTATCAAGAGCCTGCAAGGAACGATACTAAGTTGGCTGGAGATTTTCCACCATCTACAGCATCTCAGCATGAGTTTTATCCACACTCCTTTGGATGTTCACAAGTCCAGATAAAGTATCAGACAGTATCAGATGTTGAATGATAAGCTAGACACAGGCCTGCCATCCTTGCATTCATTTCCAGCATCTGCTGTCTACAGGTAATCTGCAAGGTAAGCTGTGACAAGGCCTGGAGCCGATTTCACACATCTGTTAAGCACAGAAAGCAAATGCTTAGCAAGGACTGGTTACCAGCCAAAGTGCTGTATAAGGTGCATTACCGAGTCTGGTTCTCTGCTCATTTCTGGTCGGCGGAGAAATCTGCTCAGCAATGTTTTCCACACCTCAATGAAATTCCGCCCCAGACATTCTGAGACGAGCAACGGTCAAACCTACCTTCCTCCTATTCATCTCCAGTGACTGCTGTCTTAGCGCGATCTCCTTATCCATGGTGTTGAGGTTGTTCTGCAGTATCCGCTCTTTCTCCTCCAGTTTCCTGACCACTTGGTTCTGGGCATCGACCTGAGTCTGGAGGGTTGCCACCTGGTCAGCCAAAACATCCTTCTCTTCCCTTAGAAGCTTGTGGATCTGGTTGCTTTTTATTCTCTGTGAATGATCAAAAGAAACAACGAGTATTCACTGTTAAAGACAGAGCTAACCGGATTGTGATTGTGAATGTGATTCAAGTCAAATGTCCCTAGGCCCTCCAACCCCCAAAACGAGTCAGGAATGTTTGATACCCAGAAAGGAGCAGAGAACAAGTCTCGAGTACTGTACCTTACACAGTACTTTGGCCAGTAACCAGTAGCCAGTGAAGCATTTGCTTTCTCCAAGGCCTTGGAAGAAATTCTTTCTCTTACTACTCCACAAAAGAGAACATCACCACCGCAGTACACTAAACATTGCATCCTCGCAAATAATGAACCATGAATGTTTCAGCGATACCAATGCAACATAAATTCACTGGGGCACAGTGAAATGTCAGATATTTCGGTGTAAGTTATTCTACCAACAAGTGATAATGGGCTCACCTCTGACATGAGTTTGAAGTTTGCATCGTCCTTCTCTCGGAGCTGCTGTAGTAATCTTGTGTTCTGCTCCTGCATGTCTTCGAATGCCTGACCGGTCACGTCCATCTCAGACAGCAAAGCCTCTTCCTCCTTCACACAATAACATCAAAATGTGAGTATAAAAATACTTAAACTCCAAAACCTATTTGTCAATCATTCCAGCAATTAAGGAGAAACAGGAGTGCAAGCACATATGGTCTCAATTTTTCTATTCTAATATAATCCAATCTGATCACATACTTGAGTGCACCCTCTGGTTACTGCAAATTTTGCTGTAATAATATGGTGGGTAGACGACACTTTATGGTGGATCCAGAACCAAATTATTTGGGGGGAGGGTACCAAAAATTTGGAAATTTGGTAATGCTACATTATTTTTGTAGCATACTTTTGGGAGGAAAGGAAGTGAATTTATCTCTAAATCACTACCTTTCTCATTCTCCCACCCCCTTTCTTTTTTTCAAGGGAAGGGGGCATAGTTCCCATTTCCGCTCCCCTGTATCTGCCAGTGATATTGCATACTTTAGTCAATAAAACGATAAGCACTCTCTTTTAACACGCTTGGCCAAGCCCCATTTCTTAAAGCTGCAGAAAATGCCATTCAGCAACTTTATGAACTAAGCGCAAATCACGAGTGATAAAGACTGCATGGCTCTTTGACCTAGTTCTGCCAAGCAAATATCTTCTGTGCACAGCAACTTCCTGAGCTTAACAGCTCAGTGAAAAAGACCTCAAACATAATGACGTCACACTTTGTTTATACATGTGCGCCACCTCAGGGCCACAGAAAAGCCTATATGTTAACAAAGTGTGCCATCATTATGTTACAGGTGCATTGGGCCCGGATCTGCACATGCCCCGGTCACCACTGACCTGCTTACGATCAGCAAGTTTCTTCTGCAGTTGGTGGATGGTCTCCTCATGGTTTCGTATCTTCCTGATCGCCTCCTCATCGGCCAGCTTGCGACTCTCCATTCTCTCCCTGTCTTCGATGTGACGGAGTCGACATTTCAACTCCTCCACCTCGGCCCGGGCCCTTCTCTCAGCCGTCATCAGCTGACATCCAAAAAGGAACTCTGATGTGAATTTTTATTTCACTTTTCAGTTGCAACTGAACTAGGTGCTGCACCTTTGAATGCTCTCAACTGAGAAGACATTCAACTTACATTTGCGTGTGAGTTGCCATACCTTGAGACAATTTTTGTGGAATTTGGAAAATAGTTACTTATGGGTGACGTCTTACTAATTTGATTTAAGAGCTCAACAAGCTGTTTTCACAGTGAACACATTTCAAAGACTTCTAAACTGTCACTGAAGGGGTCAAAATACGGTAATTCCTGAACTGGTAACATTACAGGGCGCTATTTCGCTGCATCAAACCTGGAACACTGACCTGTACTTTGTCTCTCTGTTCTTTGGCAGCTCCTTTGTACATGTCTAGTAGAAGCTTCATTTCCTTTTGACTCTCCTGGGATTTTCTGTCAAAAAAAAAGGACCAAACCTAAATTTTAAAGAAATAAATTTGAGAGAAAAGGATCTTTTTTTCACAACGAAGTCCTTTAACCACTTCGTGCCGGGGCATTTTTCAACGTTGATGATGCTCGGCCGGCATGACTATCATTTTTTCCGTTTTCAAAATCCTTCAACAATTCATCATTTCATTTAACGGTCGTTTATAGCAGCACGGAGTAATCTTTAGGCACTACTCTAAGTTGACAGGTGACCTTCATTGACGACCGAATATTTCAGCCAGGCCTGCAGCCTTGTAAACAGAGCCCAGATTGTGCAGTGTTATACAACTGTCTTTTGTTCACGAACCTGGCTCAGTGCACTGCTGACCTCTTTTCAATAGGGGCCAGATTAGCGTGCAGCGGTGCTGTGTGGCTCATCGCTGCGGTGGTGGAGCGCTTTTGTCCCCGGTAGTAATCCGCTTGCTCTCAATGCCCCAAACTCTGGTATACGGTTTCAAAACAACGCTGGATTATCACCACGTTTGAGAGTGAAAAATGCCAGTAATGCCCAGCAGCCTGGTCATTTGTTCGGAGTACAGTCTTTTGTTACAGGGCCCTGTTTCCTTTGTCCGAGTTCGGAGACCCCGGCCACACATATAAACCACATGGCTCCGATTTCGGAGTCCCCGGCTGGTAGTGGTTAATGTTCTATACAAGTCCATGCTGTCAAAGCAAGGTTAAAAAACAACTATAGTAAAGATTAGGCCAAGGTTCCTTTATAACCTCAGTCTACAACCCTCAATCCAACTTCCGTTTTGCTGACGACTCAAGACTAGCCTTCATTTTGCTACTTTCTCTGTTCCTCTGCCTCCCCTCTTTCTCCTCCTCCCTACTCCGCCCATCTTTTTCCTCTCAACTACTCACAACCCCAATCCCTTTCATTTTTCTAACCTACGACTGGCCCAAAGTTTCTTTACAATAATAGACAGTCCACCCCCCTCAATCCAACCTCCTTTTAGTAACTGCCTTGAGATTTACCCTAAATTCTTGAACTTTGTCTGCCTCTTTGTCAACTCCTCTGCCTTCCTCCCCCCTTTTCCTGTCTACCATCTCCGCCTCAAAGGCCTAGTTCTGATTTTGTTTCCCACTAACTTGAGGTTGGCCCTGAGTTCTTTGATGGTCTCTGCCTCTTTGTCAACTCCTCTTCCTTCCTCCGCCCTTTTCCTGTCTACCATCTCCGCCTCAAAGACCTAGTTTTGATTTTGCTTCCCACTAACTTGAGGTTGGCCCTGAGTTCTTTGATGGTCTCTGCCTCTTTGTCAACTCCTCTTCCTTCCTCCGCCCTTTTCCTGTCTACCATCTCCGCCTCAAAGGCCTAGTTTTGATTTTGTTTCCCACTAACTTGAGGTTGGCCCTGAGTTCTTTGATGGTCTCTGCCTCTTTGTCAACTCCTCTTCCTTCCTCCGCCCTTTTCCTGTCTACCATCTCTGCCTCAAAGGCCTAGTTTTGATTTTGTTTCCCACTAACTTGAGGTTGGCCCTGAGTTCTTTGATGGTCTCTGTCTCTTTGTCACCTCCTCTTCCTTCCTCCCCCCTTTTCCTGTCTACCATCTCCGCCTCAAATGCCTAGTTTGATTTTGTTTCCCACTAACTTGAGGTTGGCCCTGAGTTCTTTGATGGTCTCTGTCTCTTTCACCTCCTCTTCCTTCCTCCCCCCTTTTCCTGTCTACCATCTCCGCCTCAAAGGCCTAGTTCTGATTTTGTTTCCCACTAACTTGAGGTTGGCCCTGAGTTCTTTGATGGTCTCTGCCTCTATGTCAACTCCTCTTCCTTCCTCCGCCCTTTTCCTGTCTACCATCTCTGCCTCAAAGGCCTAGTTTTGCTTTTGTTTCCCACTAACTTGAGGTTGGCCCTGAGTTCTTTGATGGTCTCTGCCTCTTTGTCAACTCCTCTTCCTTCCTCCCCCCTTTTCCTGTCTACCATCTCCGCCTCAAAGGCCTAGTTCTGATTTTGTTTCCCACTAACTTGAGGTTGGCCCTGAGTTCTTTGATGGTCTCTGCCTCTTTGTCACCTCCTCTTCCTTCCTCCCCCCTTTTCCTGTCTACCATCTCCGCCTCAAAGGCCTAGTTTTGATTTTGTTTCCCACTAACTTGAGGTTGGCCCTGAGTTCTTTGATGGTCTCTGCCTCTTTGTCAACTCCTCTTCCTTCCTCCCCCTTTTCCTGTCTGCCATCTCTGCCTCAAAGGCCTAGTTTTGATTTTGTTTCCCACTAACTTGAGGTTGGCCCTGAGTTCTTTGATGGTCTCCGCCTCTTTGCCTCCTTCTTTCTTCTCTTCCTTCCCTCGCTCCTTCTCCCTGTCCTTCTCCATCCGGGGGTCCCGCCTTTCGTCATGGTGGGCGTTCATCTCCTCCCTTTGCTTCTGTAGCTGTTCCTTCTCGTGGCTGACCTCCCTCCGGTCAAGACTGCCGCTGCTGCTGCTGCTGGACGAGGAGCTGCTGCTACTGTGACTGTGGGAGGCCAACTCGCTCTTCAGCTGCAAACAGAAAAAAAAATCTATTTTTCACTTTTCTCTGATCTATAAATTCAATGCTGTGATCACTGATTGAAAACACTGCGTGCTGTGGTCATGAGACAGCAACTCGCACGTTACATTTTCGAACAAGTAAGAAGGTCTGAAATTTCGTCCTAAAAAATTCTTTCTCACACTCCTTGCTTTTCAAAACAGATTTTAAAAGGATTGCAATGCCAGGCCCTCTACCCATTTTGATGTGTATTTTAAGTCAACGCAGCCAGCAAGCAGTTTCCATCCACAGCAGCTAGGGCACAATTACGCACATCATCCGTACAATACCGCTCTTATGTGGAAGTTTCCAAGGGCACTGACCTTCATGACCTCAGCCTGGGTTTCTTTGAGTTTGTGCCTGTAGCGGTTGATCTCCCCCTTGAGTTGTGTGTTGTGACTCTGGTAGCTAGACACCAAATGCCGCAACTCTCGATTGATGGGCCCTTCGGAAAGATTCAAACCAAGAAACTGCCCACAAAATATCCTATTACAAATTGCCCAGGCCCTGTTCATCTGTTGCCTTCGACAAAGATTCTCCTCAGATCAGAACATCGACCAATTCAATTTTTCCAATGTATAAATTGCAAGTCAATGTTGTCAGCACACAATTTTGGTATTTCACATCTATTAGAAACTCTGTTGTGAATATTCATTCAAATCTGACAAACAGAATTCCTGCAAGCTCACTGGTTGCTGGTCTACCAGGTCCCTGATGCGATTGGCCGAATTGAACTGACCTGCTTGTTCATTTGCTGCCAGATTCTGCTCAAACTCAATGCGCAACATCTCGTATTCCTTCCTCACTTGGGACAACGTGTCCTCCAGCTGGATGACCTCTGTTCTGAGCTTCTTCTGACAGTCCAGTTCGTCACTCTGCAATGGACAAAAACATCAGATCATCATTGACCCCTTCGTTACGGAGGACTGCTACTACCGCACCATTGTGTGAGCATTAGTGCATACCACACATACAGTCTATTCACCATGCAGCTGCTGGTTCGATGGGGATTGCTGCTGGAAAAAGCCCTCCATTCAGGGCATACCACAGCCCAGAAGTCGCGGTCAAAACAATCCCGCCGTGAAGGGGTTAAAAACCATTACAAATGCAAGTATCAACCACTTTCTTGGGCAGTTACATCCCACCGAACTCTTAACTTGTAATTGAGTCAATCTTACATTTTTTACCAATGAGTGCGTACTATTTGTGAACTGATTATTTCTGGGTTCTTCTAGATCCCCATCTGCATCTCCATCATTCACTCCAGGCTTCAGTTTCATGAATATAATCCCCGTGCTGATACATTTTGGCTCACCGGAGGACTTTTTTTGCCAGAGAAATATGAAATGGGCTAATGCAAGTCCAAGGCCTGGAATATTTACATTTAGTTCAAGCTTCGTGTTTGAAATTGTTCGACGATCCTGAGATGATACTGAAACCTCAGACAAAGTCAGGATTTTGGAAAATACTGGCCTCATATTTTCATGACGACTTACTATGGCCTTCACGGAAGTAACACAGCATTCCAACAACATCATAAAAATTCCGTGCAAGGGTTTTTACCTCCATCTGTTCAATCTGCCTGAGGTGGGTTCCCTTCGTCTGTTGGAGAAGGTTCCTCGTCTCCTCAAACTGCGCCTTCATGTCCTGGGCCTCCTTGTACAGAACCGAGAACTGCGACTGGAGGTTCTTGTAGGGCGCCCTCTCCATGACGATAGAGTCGGGCAGGCGTTGGAGCTGCAAGGACGGAGAGAATTCAGAGCATCAGTGAATTCAAGCAAGTTTTATTTTTGGGACTGTTTTAGAAGTAAAATATAAGGAGAGAGGCTTCTGATTGTGAAAAGCAAATGGAGCAAAGGACAGCTTGGCTTACATCCATCTTGACTTGCTCGGATTCCTTGACCAGTTCTTGGTACTTCTCTTGAAGTTTTTCCAGCTCCACTAGTCGGCTTGTCGCCAACTCCTTGTGCTCTTCTAGTTCATTGACTAGCGTCTGGAGCTAAAAACAAACATGCACACAGTCAACAATTACTCCGTACATACAGAGAATAGACTTTTAACACCAACCTCTAGAAATTGTGCAAAAGAAACACCATACGCAATACCACGAGTCAAATCTCTTGTCTAGGGTGGGGCATTTTAAAACCATTTCCACCATGCTGATGCAAGAGACGTTTCTTACTTGTTTGGAAGAAAGACCGGCTGACCCATCCCCAAAGATGTGACCCGGGATGAGCGTGGCATTCTTGAGCTTGGTGTAGCTCTCCTCTAGGAGGATCTCTAGTTTCATGGTCCGCTGCCGAGCCTGGGTCAGGTCAAAGCGTAGGTCATCAATCTGGTTGTTGGCTTCGGCCAGCTTGGTCTCGGCTGCTCCCAGCTTATCGCTCTGCTCCGTGAACTGAAATTGAAATGTTGGAAGATTGGCTTTTAATTTCATCCTGATTTATCAAGATATCTCATCTGTTGCGGAAATTTAGGAAATACACTGCTAGTCTTATGAAGATCAGTAGTTTCTCGTGGAGAGAAGAACCATCAAGGAAAGTCTTACCTGGAATGCAACAAAAGCACCAAAAGGGTTCATCAGTGATTCAGGGGTTTTATTATACCATTAACCCTTAAATTCCTGAACCCTATCAACACATGCTTCGTCAAGTTTTTAGGATTCAGCACACGCTCACGCTTGCTCACCATTAAACTTTCTAAAGCTTGACAACTTTACCATGGTACGAAAATGAATTTGGGTGAAACTAAAAGTATGCACAAGTTGATTTGGAAGTATCTAGTATCCCGGAACTGTACATATTGGTGGCAATTTTTAAGGATTTGGAGAGGTATTGGAAGATCAGGTTGGGGAGGAGGCTACTTTAGTTGGGAGACGTTTGTGTACCTGTAGAGTCATCTTCTGGTGCCTTTCTTGCAGAGAGTTGATAGTTTCTTGGAGTCGATCATTCTCACTGGTCAGTTCAGCATTAACTGCTTTCACTGCCTCATCGATGTCACCTTATGACGAGCGCACACAAAGAAACAAGTTTGCTTGTAAAACTAATGTTACAATACAAGATATGTCAACGCTAGTATTAAGAGCAGACACTGTTGACAACCATATAATCAAATAGAGCACTCAATGGAAGAATGCAATTTGATGCAAAGCGCTGGTTTGTAGATTTGTTAGATAAGTAACCATGAACACAGCATCAAATACGGAGTTACTTCCAATACATCTGCTCTGCTCCGAGTGCATAATCTTGGGATGAGACATGGGCTTCTACCTGAGATAACTTCAACGGGAAACAATGAGCAACAACAAAGGGTTTACCAAAATTAAGGGGCAGAGTTAAAACCAGCAAGGATTCGTGTTACAGAGGGATTTGAAGGGCAGAGTTAAAACCAGCAAGGATTCGTGTTACAGAGGGATTTGAAGGGCAGAGTTAAAACCAGCAAGGATTCGTGTTACAGAGGGATTTGAAGGGCAGAGTTAAAACCAGCAAGGATTCGTGTTACAGAGGGATTTGAAGGGCAGAGTTAAAACCAGCAAGGATTCGTGTTACAGAGGGATTTGAAGGGCAGAGTTAAAACCAGCAAGGATTCGTGTTACAGAGGGATTTGAAGGGCAGAGTTAAAACCAGCAAGGATTCGTGTTACAGAGGGATTTGAAGGGCAGAGTTAAAACCAGCAAGGATTCGTGTTACAGAGGGATTTGAAGGGCAGAGTTAAAACCAGCAAGGATTCGTGTTACAGAGGGATTTGAAGGGGCAGAGTTAAAACCAGCAAGGATTCGTGTTACAGAGGGATTTGAAGGGGCAGAGTTAAAACCAGCAAGGATTCGTGTTACAGAGGGATTTGAAGGGCAGAGTTAAAACCAGCAAGGATTCGTGTTACAGAGGGATTTGAAGGGCAGAGTTAAAACCAGCAAGGATTCGTGTTACAGAGGGATTTGAAGGGCAGAGTTAAAACCAGCAAGGATTCGTGTTACAGAGGGATTTGAAGGGCAGAGTTAAAACCAGCAAGGATTCGTGTTACAGAGGGATTTGAAGGGCAGAGTTAGAACCAGCAAGGATTCGTGTTACAGAGGGATTTGAAAGGCAGAGTTAAAACCAGCAAGGATTTGTGTTACAGAGGGATTTGAAGGGCAGAGTTAGAACCAGCAAGGATTCGTGTTACAGAGGGATTTGAAGGGCAGAGTTAGAACCAGCAAGGATTCGTGTTACAGAGGGATTTGAAGGGCAGAGTTAAAACCAGCAAGGATTCGTGTTACAGAGGGATTTGAAGGGCAGAGTTAGAACCAGCAAGGATTCGTGTTACAGAGGGATTTGAAGGGCAGAGTTAGAACCAGCAAGGATTCGTGTTACAGAGGGATTTGAAGGGCAGAGTTAAAACCAGCAAGGATTCGTGTTACAGAGGGATTTGAAGGGCAGAGTTAAAACCAGCAAGGATTCGTGTTACAGAGGGATTTGAAGGGCAGAGTTAAAACCAGCAAGGATTCGTGTTACAGAGGGGTTTGAAGGGCAGAGTTAAAACCAGCAAGGATTCGTGTTACAGAGGGATTTGAAGGGGCAGAGTTAGAACCAGCAAGGATTCGTGTAACAGAGGGATTTGAAGGGCAGAGTTAGAACCAGCAAGGATTCGTGTTACAGAGGGATTTGAAGGGCAGAGTTAAAACCAGCAAGGATTCGTGTTACAGAGGGATTTGAAGGGCAGAGTTAGAACCAGCAAGGATTCGTGTTACAGAGGGATTTGAAGGGCAGAGTTAAAACCAGCAAGGATTCGTGTTACAGAGGGATTTGAAGGGCAGAGTTAGAACCAGCAAGGATTCGTGTTACAGAGGGATTTGAAGGGCAGAGTTAGAACCAGCAAGGATTCGTGTTACAGAGGGATTTGAAGGGCAGAGTTAGAACCAGCAAGGATTCGTGTTACAGAGGGATTTGAAGGGCAGAGTTAAAACCAGCAAGGATTCGTGTTACAGAGGGATTTGAAGGGCAGAGTTAGAACCAGCAAGGATTCGTGTTACAGAGGGATTTGAAGGGCAGAGTTAAAACCAGCAAGGATTCGTGTTACAGAGGGATTTGAAGGGCAGAGTTAAAACCAGCAAGGATTCGTGTTACAGAGGGATTTGAAGGGCAGAGTTAAAACCAGCAAGGATTCGTGTTACAGAGGGATTTGAAGGGGCAGAGTTAAAACCAGCAAGGATTCGTGTTACAGAGGGATTTGAAGGGCAGAGTTAAAACCAGCAAGGATTCGTGTTACAGAGGGATTTGAAGGGCAGAGTTAAAACCAGCAAGGATTCGTGTTACAGAGGGATTTGAAGGGGCAGAGTTAAAACCAGCAAGGATTCGTGTTACAGAGGGATTTGAAGGGCAGAGTTAAAACCAGCAAGGATTCGTGTTACAGAGGGATTTGAAGGGCAGAGTTAAAACCAGCAAGGATTCGTGTTACAGAGGGATTTGAAGGGCAGAGTTAAAACCAGCAAGGATTCGTGTTACAGAGGGATTTGAAGGGCAGAGTTAAAACCAGCAAGGATTCGTGTTACAGAGGGATTTCTTTTTACTTCTGTTCTGGATGTCGGCTGCCACCGTCTTGCTCATGTCCTGCACGGCGGTGATGACCGAGACCAGTCTAGTCACAGCCTCCTGGGAGAACTTGCAGCGTTCCTGCATGTGTTGGTCAATCTCAGTCTGGTCGCAGCTTGCCAGGGTGGCCAAGAAGGAGGTGATGGTCTCTGGTTCTGAGTCAAAGACAAATCCAAGACGAGGAATCACTGAACAGCATGGTTCATTTGTATTCTGTACTCAGTTCAGCTTGAATACTGATGAGAAACCTCCTTATTTTGTAACCCTCCCCTAGAACTCTTCCAAGTTGTGCTTCTTTTTCAAAGACGGATTTGTGCCGGGAAGATGTAAATTAATTTTGGATTTTTGCAGGAGGTCGTGGGTTCGAGTCCCACCCAAGTACACTTGTGGTTTTTTTCACAAGCCTTCAGGGGCAAACACTGAGTATACAATGTTAAATACACGTCGGGCAGGGTAAAATCCAAAATTAAGTTGTGCTTCCTCAATTTTCCTCATAGAGGTTGCACATACATTGACAAAACCATTCAAAGTAATTCCGTACAGAGTATGCATTTCAAAATCTTTTTGCTAGGGGCAAGGAGTCTGGGCCCTCATCCAATGCACCAATATATATTTGGCTCTTAAAACTGCTGGTCCTGTCCGAATTACTTGGCTGTGGCTTTAACTTACACACAACTCTATGGGAAGCGACTACAGCCCCAACCATAGACTCCTGCATCGGTTTAAGCCCCAGTCAAATACCTCGGACACAGCCTTTTTTATAACACATGTGGTGATCCACAAACAGTTTTTCATGAAGATTTTCTTTAGACTTTCCATGCCTTTTTTCTCCTCTTTGACGGGTGTCACATCTTTCTTTTCCGACTCCGTCTCCATCTCCATCTCGGCTATCTCTGAAGATTGACTAGTGCCCTCGCTTGGTCCAATGGCCTCATTTCCAGCAGCTTCTCCCATTTCCATGGCTGTGTTCTCCTCCTTGATGCTGGGTTTAACATCTTGGCTGGTTTCCGTTTTGACCTCTGGAATGGATTTTGTCTCCACCCTCATGAGAAGGATGCGAATATCTTCTTCCAGCTGGAGAGAAGTCAAATTTGATCCAACAACATCAGAAAAAAATTGGGCCACATCACTTTAGGGAGAATCTGCCTTCAAAGGTTTTCTAACAACCTGATGTGAAACAAATATCTCACTTCAATTGAAACAAATGTAAGAACCTCTTCTCCCACTTTAAGAGGGTTAATGCTAAAAGTTTTGTGTTTGAAAACGCTGATGACAAATCCTTTCAATTTTCCAGTATACCAAATTAACTAATAGCCCACTTACACCTGGTACTTAGTAACAGTTTCCTTGACATGGCAAGGAAACCACACAAAAATGTGAGGTGCAATCCCTCTATTATGAATGTTAAATAGCAGGCTACCAAAGGTGAAGATAATTTGGAACAATACATAATTTTCACTTCAATGATCTGATCTTTATAAAGCAGGTTTTAAAATGTTCCCTAACCCTTAAGACGCTGTCTCATTCATTCTTTTTAAAGAACATTTTATTTTGCACCAGTATGGTATTTTTTTAGTCTTTTAAATATTGTTTTATTCACTTCACATCATATTTCCTATGATGTTCATCCTAATGAAACACACTTCATCAATTTCAGGCTCTATGAATAAACAAATGAATAACCAGTACTCGAAATGTGAGGAATGACTCTACTGCAACTAAACCAAAAAGAAAAACCCAATCCTTAGATTACCTGAGTCCAATACTTGTTCATGAGGCTGAGAACAATCTCGTCTGTCACCTGTCGTTGCTCCAAGCGCTCGATGCGATTGCGCAGCTCATTCTCCATGGCAGAACGCATCTCAAGACGTTCAGCCAGCTTCCGATTCTGGAAACGAAGAACCTTGATGTCCATTTCCTCCTGCAATTGGACACAAGATTAAGACTGTTCTATGGTGATCCAACTTGGCCTAGATAATTTCTGAATCTGCCACACTCTGCTTTACTTTTCAGGGGGAGGGGGGGACAAGCTTTTGTACTGCTGTTAGTCCTTTCCTCAAATCAAGTCTTATCACTATACAGTCAGGTTGACAATAACCAATATGCTGTAACCTGAATACCCAGTGCTGTCCAATTTGGATCCTTTTTCTGCCAAATAAAGGACCCTCAAAAAGAGTTACAACAAGAAGCCTTCCAAACGTGTCATTTTGCTAAGTGTGGAGAAATCCAACTGCTGTTGTGTGGCTTGCTCAGGAACACAAGCTGAATAGGTTCCCCTAGCTGTTGAGATTGTGAGTAGTTATGTTTGTTCATTCTTTTTCCAGGTTCTGGGGTTTTCTCCTGTATGAGTAGGGTTAGAGAAATGTATGAGTATATTTCATAGGAAGCTTTTGCATAATACTGGAAGACAGAAGAATCCGCAAACTAGATGGGGTTGCTTTATCAATAAACAATATACCACAATGATTGGGCTAGGGGGGCTTTTCTTCACCTGTGAGGACACTGCCCCCAGCCGCATGGGCTCAATGTGGATACGCTTGGCGGCTGGCTCCGCCCCCTCTTTGCCATCACTGGTGGAGGCACCAGGTGTTGGCGAGGAGGAAACCTCGCTGGCATTTCGCTTGCCTGACATCTGCGTGGGAGAATAAGGAAAACAGTGTAATGAAAATCCGACCTTTGTATTTGGTAGAGTCAGTGATGTACGTTAATGCCACGGGCTCAATTTGGTGCCGAGAGGGAAGTGATATTGAAGCCAGACTTCCCTTCAGCAATAGGAATTCTCTATCCCCTCCTCCACACACCCCTCCTACCACAACCCTCCCCCCTCCATGTGTTCGTGCCTCATTCTTTTATTTTTCACTTTTTAGTCATACTGTGCTTTCCCAGACTGAATGTACACAACCCTGACTTAATGCTCAGCTTACCATTAAAAATTCTGACAAAATGGCACACTAAATTCCTTACCCCTTTCTGCCTTGTACACACCATGCTTATCCATTACCACGTACCCCCTCCAAAAACACCCAGTTCAATCCCATACGCTATACTATAGTGAAGGGTCTCACTGAACAGTGATTCCCACATACAAGTACACATCACAGGCTCACAATTCACCTATCAATTTTTATGGAGTTAATTTAAAATGGTGCAAATTCCTTTATTAAACAGCTTAACGCCATACCACCTTCTCTGTATTATATGCAACAAGTAAACAGCACATAAATGACAAATAATCTCCCAAAACTCGTAAATTACCCTGTTTCTCATGAGCGTTTCCCGTACGCTTTATCCCTTCTCGAGAAAAGTCATGCACCTTCTGCCGTCACAAAGTGTTTCCGGGTCAAGTTATTTCTCGAACGCTGATTGGTCATTGTTGTCTCATTTGGGTCACAGTTGACAAGATGGCGGAGCAGGACGATTTGGAGTTCAACCCGATGTACAAATGTTTACAGGTATTTCTGCCTAAACTGGCCGTGTGAATATGATTGAATTCAGTGGAAATGGAAACTGTATATCCATTCAATTGAATGATATTCATTTTGTTCTCGATCTGTCTGTTGATTGGGAAAGTGCTAACGTTAAGTAACGTTAGGCCCACCGGACCGCGGCGCGGCAGGCATTAGCAGATAAGGCTACATGGCCGGCCACGGCTTCTTCACGAACGGTAAGGTACTACAGTAGATTCCCGCTATAGCGCTCCCTGATATAACGCTCTTACCGATATAACGCTCTATTTGCACTTCCCCAACCTCACGCCCATTCACTGTGTACATTTTTATGTGGTCAGCGCTCCCGTTTACAATGCTTTTCGTACCCCCAGAACTGTGGGGTCCGACCATTTGCCGACATCCGCTCCTCTGACGTCGGACCCCACAGTTCTCGGGGTACGCTTTTCGGGATATAGGTTCTAATGCTCACAATTTTCGGCCCGGAGAACCATATATAAAATGTGTGAAATAATTCCGGTTACAGCGCCCTTTACCTTGGAAAATCAGAATCTTAGAAAATCAACGCATATGAAACCGCATCGCAAGGCCCCTGCAATCGGCCGGCCATCTTGGACACAAGTAGCGATCACACAGAGTGCAGACACACACTGAGACATCCATGCAGCGTGATCGCGAGCACGAGCTCACCATGGTGAGCCGCGCCCACGAGGCTTTGCTGTGGTGACATTGTAGTGATTATTTTCCCACTTTTTATTTATTCTCGTGGTGTACTACACCGTGTAGTTAGGGACACAAATAATCAACATTGACATACCACTACATGTACATGTGGTGTCAGGTCAACTCAACTGTTTGCCAACTCGACTTGAGTCAACTCGGCTCTCGACCAACTCGATTCTCCACCAACTCGACCGTACAAATGGTGCAACAGGGACAGGGCTTTGAAGGAACGCATTTTTTCCTAGTTCTGGATCACGCATGTAATTCGTTTTACTGTTCGTGATGCGATCCGTGCATGCGCACAGTGGGTGACAGATTTCGAGGGTTCGTGTGTGCGTGCTTCTTCTCAAATTGGGAATTTTTTTGGGGGGGGAGTATCTCATTGGCACAAGTTCATTTATTGATTGCATTTCAGTCAATTTCGTGGGTTTATTGAGTTGGTAATTGGTCGAATTGACTCGAGTATAAAGTCGAGTTGGTCAACGAATGAGTTGGTTCAACGATCGAGTTGGTCAACCGTCAAGTTGGTCAGGAGTCGAGTTGGCAAACAGTCGAGTTGACCTTCAACCCTACATGTAGTATTTTGTTACCTAAAGGATTCTTTCTACCGATAAAGAAAATCAGCAGCTTAAATTGTACGTATATCTTCGTGTAGCAAATCTCGCCTTTTTGCCGATTGTGTTCGGCGTGACATTTCTGGTCCATTTTCACTTGGGTTTTCTGATGACATATCACTTTCTGTGGTCACATGGTTATTGGGATAAGTCAGTGATTGGACTGTCCATGAATGGGTACGCAGTAACAGTCAGGATGTCCCGTTGAGAGTGCTATAACGGGAATCTACTGTACTCCATAGTAGACCTTTCTGGGGCCATCTTTTTGATGGTTCCATACACTATGGCGTTTTGTGCTTTCTGGAGCAAATCTACCCCTAAAGACCCTTATACTGAAATTCTACCCATATCAAACTACCGGGTTTGCGTGTTTTTGTAGAGTTTAACCTATATTATTGTCTGTGGCCGTATGTCACATGACAAAGAACAGACGCAACGTATTCGCGTAATGAACGTTTATGTTGCTTTGGATACCAGTCCCTATAATTCCGACTACTCTTGTTAAGATTATGAGAGACATCTGTGAAATCTGTGGTAAGGGAACCACACTAATCACATATCGGCTCGACCATTTTGGAAGCAGGGGGGTGGCGATGTCAGGAAATCTCAAAGGAAATTGTGGATCTTTACATAAATAAAATCCATTCACCATTTCTTCAAAGGGACCACAGTAATAACGACATTCATAGCCCCTCGGACATTGGATTGGGCAAGGATGTAATTTAACATAATACAGGTGTGGGATGAAATTGGTTCATGTACATTGTACTGTAACCTTGTGTGAACATCCTGGAAAAGCACCATTAAGCATGTATGCATTTCTGTTCTCAATCAACCTCACAGGTGTATTTCTGCATGATTGAGTGATCACACAAGGTTTGTGGTGGACATGTGGTAATTCACCTACATTGCATAGGTTGCTTTAATTTGTTTTTCATTCTGATGTTCAAAATAGACAAGGTTCCGTGGTGAGTTTGAGATTGCTCAAGACAACTGCTACCTAGTCTGCATCCCGCAAACTGCCTCGTTGGTTGGAGTATCAATCAGCCTGGGACTTGTTCGTAAGTCTTGTCCTAGTAACTTGACTCCTGCCTTATATATTCTGACAGCACCATTGTATTCAGCATTTGTTTGACAGTAAATGTTGTGTGTCAGTCACTGAAAGTATTAGTACACAAGTTCTCATTGGTTACTAAGCTGAACTTGAGGCCTGTTCACTTTGAAGAAATAGGTCTCGGTGTCGCATAAAAATTTAGACTGTTTGAAGTACAGACTCATTGACTGTATTGTACATGGCTTTTTTTTACGAGCTTGTGCAGAACAATGGTAACTAACAAGGACGTGGGTAACTTGCAGTCCATAAAAGAAAATAGAGACCAGGCCATGCAAGTCCAAATTTCATATGACACTAAGGCTGCGATAGATAAGAATTTTTGAAATATGTAGATTTTCTGCATCTTCCCATTGCCAGGGTTGTTATAAATGCTCTGTCCACTATTTGAAAAGATTTGAAGTGCTGTATCATTAAACTATTTTGATTTAGTTTCTTGTTGAGATGATCAAATATAACATAATTTTTCTATGCTGTTTTCTTTTCAGAAACACATTTACTGAAACCATCTCCCATGTTAAAAGAGTGAGTAACTGTCAGTTGAAATTCTTTGTTCAAAATTTTAAAACTATAAATGCAGTTATTCATTATAATTATAAATCATTTATTCATATCCTTTACCTGATCACATTTGAACACACAAAGCTTATAAGTTTTTGAAGGACTGAGGAATGCAGGTTTGGATTTCATGTTCGAGCATTCATTCATCAGGTGCTAGTATTTCTAATTTGTTTTACAGCAGCAGCATATTTCTGAAAGTTTTAAGTCTTCATTATGAAATTCAAGTGGCATGACACTCTGAAGGTCCCTTTTTATGGCTTATAATAATAATTCAGAAATGCACATTAGAGTCAATACCTCTGTTTTAGGAGAAACAAGTGCTCATTACAAATATATTCCACACTTGGTAGCCAGCTAAATTGCTTGTGGAATGTGCAGTCTCATGCCTCTGCCAAATTCCACTGCTTTTATTTGTGTAAAACTTCAATGGCGTGATTGTAAAGTTCTTAAGTTGTAAAGAAATCCTTTTTGTGTCTTCAGTCATTATATTAGCACAGATAAGGACAATTCCAAGACGATATCTGTGGAGGATGGCATCATAACATGTCTAGAAGGATTCAGGCAACAAGATACCGTAAGGGTGTTGTCAGAGGAGCTGGGCTATAATAAGGTGCGTGTATAGGAAATTTGGTGGGGTGGTTATATTCAATTCAAATTCAACAATGTTTATTTCCATAATGCCATGTGTGGAATATGCCCAAAATACATGTAGAAAATTATGACAACAAAATAAATTCAAGGAATAAAGATGCGAAAAAAAGAAAGCAAATAAAGCTTCTGCTAAGCTGGACAAGGGGGATTACAGTAAATGTCAAGTAGTAAAAGTTTCAGCCAAATGCACATTCTTGGAGCCCGTACTTTGCCAGCTACTCAGGATTACAGCCAAGGTTTGTGAATATTTGCCATTTGCCGACAAGGGCAGCTGAAAGCTAGAACCCTGGAACAAAGAGTGTAACCAAGATGTGTGCAAGGGCACAGTCCTTTTATGTTAAGCCTTCTGTGCTAAGTAGTAATGCACTGTTGTTGTACATTGAACAGAATTACAAGCCATTCAAGATGTTGATTATCGAGAGACCGCTAGAGGGTGCCAGAAAAGTAAGTTTCAGATAAGATTTAAATTGGTTTGTATTTAAGACTCAATGATAGATAGTACCATCTGTAAAAATGTTTCCTGACCCTTCTCAAATTTTATGCTCCTCGGCAAAGCAGAATACTTTGTTCGCTGTTATCAAACATTGGTCACATAATAAGACTGATTAGAAAACAGGTTTGCATTCTGTTTAATTATCTTGATTGATGCATTTTATTCATAAATTCAGAGTGATTTTGTAAGGCATTGCATGAGAGGAAGTGATATTACTAGTAGCATGGCTGTAACCGATTGGCTGTTTGGTCGGCTGATGAAATGCAGTTGGATTGTTTGTTTCCACAGGGAAGGAGGGGTTCAGCGGGATTATCTGATGAGTTTCTAACACCACGCACAACCTATGCAGAGTAAGTTTGGAAACAGGCTCTAACTATTATGGATGCAATCCAACAGTTGCAGAAACTGCAAATCATAGAGTAAAAACTCTTTCAGGAAAAAGTGACAGACGTTGTTTTCCTTTTATATGCACTTTTTTAATGCAGTTTGGGAGAAATGGCTTTGAAAGAATTTTATGTCAAAAGACAAAAGTTTCAATAGTGGGCTTTGTCCTTCAAATTGTTTTATTAAGCAGTATAAATTCAGTGTTGTCCACAAACTTGAGAGCCCTGCTGCTTATTGGTGGATACATTTCGATTATACTCGACCAATTTGCATTCTGGGCTGTCCAAGAGCTTGTTAGCCTTGTTACTTTGATGCCTACATGTCGATCACACGCAAGCACCAGACTTTTCAGACCAATTCCCACGGAGTATTAAAACATCCTTAATTAAGGTATAGATAACAGTTCATGGTCACAACAATCCCAGGAGAAATGTGAACATTATAACGAAAGCCTTCCGTGTCTTGCTTCTTCCCCAAAAAGGAATTGTAAATTCCTCAGCCTCTTCCATGAGAACCGTGCCCAGCTGAGCAATATGCAGATGAAGATCTCTGAGTTCAACCAGACGTATATGATACTGCCAGGGTACCTCATGGATACAGCATGCAAGCTACGAGGCATCTGGGAACACTCCAGACTGGTTGGTAGACAGATGAAATCCTTGTTTTTTTAATCTGCTCCAAGCGGGAACAAAAGAGGGCCTGTTTTAAAATAAAATTGACAGTCCTTTGGCACGACCTTGCTCCATAGGCAAGCCAGCAAATGCGCATTTGACGTATGTTCACCCAACACTGTTGGTGTATCAATTTACTTAATACATGGGGTTCTATAGGGTGGCGCATGCTAGGGGTAGCCATAATTCGGTCCTGTCTCCTGCAACTACGGCTTCAAATTTTGCTCAAAATAGGCAGTGGTGGAGAGCCGTAGCCAGTGATCGATACTTGTACATGCTATAGTCTCACATGGAGACACTGTACCTTGGCTGTTGCCAACATAGAGTGCAACATAAACTGTCAAAAATAGTTCTTGCAGGGATTTTCCTGAAGATATACCCCACGTATATATTTGCAATAGACGTTTGTAATGACACACATGATAAAGCCAAAAAGTTTTTTAAAAGAGATGTTAAGCCATTTTATGTAACATTGTTATGAGAAGTGATTATCAATCCTTGATGCATCATGAACTGATTTTTATCAACACCATTAAACCCTACTAAATTCTGCACTATTCAAATATCGACTGGACTTTCGGTTAGGCAAAGAATTGCTGTGACAGAATTAAAATCACAGTGAACCTGATTTTTAAGTTCGTGAATCTGTCTTTAAAATAATTTTTGCAAGCTAATGACCATCAGGATGGCTTTTAGTTCAACGCTGGCTTCATATTTATGTGTTTCACATCCTTGTGAAAACCCCGGTTGCAAGAACATCATGATTTTTCTTACATGAAGAGAGAAAATGAAGGAATTTTCACAGTTCAAAAAAGGCTTCTGCATATTTGATTACGTAAGGTCATTGACTAACAAAATAATTCATCAGACATCTTGTTGCTATTACAAAAGCTCACGACGCTCTAGTGGGGACCCTGAATAATAAGCAAAGCTAAGTTGAGGAAGGAAACGAACATGATTTTGTACGCGCTTAGTACGTGAAATGAATTTATCTTAGAATGTGTGGTCTTCGTGCAAGAACCCAGTTGGAAAACTTCCTACCAGTTTGTCTTTCTTTCGCCAATGAGGGCGCACTTCAACTCAGGGTGAATTAGCTACTTTTGCCATATCTTTTTTTTTGCAATGTTATTCAAGTTAATTGAGACATATTCCTTCTTTTGTGAGTTTCAAATACTGGTAAACTCACTAATGGATGAGATTTCCCGAAGTGACCTTTGCTTATACAAAAATTGAATCATTTAGTTAGTTGCGTCTTCTGTTTTTTATGTAGAGGGTTTGTGAAGGTTTGTGAAAAGAAAGTTCTGGTTGCCCATTTCAGACAAATCTGTTTCTCAGGGTATTCTAGTTGACCTTTTTCAAGCTTCTGTACAGATCAGATTAATCTCTGCTAATATCTCTGTCCTTGCTATCAGGCATTCAGTGAAACAAATAACTACATCAGACTACAGTCAGACAGTAGGTTGGAAGAGGCAATAACAGTGGCACTTGAGAGGTGAGTTATGTAACATCAACCGTGGACCCGCTGACAGCACTAACATTTCTCTTTAAGAAAGCCAAGGCTTGTGATCACAGGTGAGAATGGCATGCCGTGTACACGACTAATAGCAAACTGCATATCCACCAAACATACAACCAAAAAACAAGCCCAAACCTCGCTCGTGGAACTCATGGAAGGATGGAACATGGGCCCTGTTGGCAAAACAAACCAAAAAGACAATGTCATGTGGATCATGCAATGTTTTAGATGCTATCAACTTTCACTCTTTGTACTATCTGATAATACAGCAGTTGATGCTGGTAAGTTGGATCTTTTTCTAATACTAATCAGTTGCTTTTTTTCTACTGCTGTGCGTGCTGACGTGCAATCAGCTACATCATGGGCGGAGTTCACACCAAGGTCTTCAAGGCAGTCTGCCAGCAGATGGCCGAGGATGACCAGGTGTTGTACAGGCGGGTCCAAGAGCTGCAAGGGGTCAAGGCAAACCAGCTGGGGGTCAATAAAGACTTCTGCTGCCCACTGCCAGCAGCTGTGAGTTTGATTCCCTGTGAAACCTGTTGGTGCATAAGCTGACATTTGAAAGCAGTGCATCCAAGTTGCTCATGTTTATACTTTTCATATGCGTTGTGTAATAAAATAAGGTGTCTAAAATGAGTTATGTGGTGTCCAAAAACACTCAGACACCCCTCTAGCAAAAAATTGAAACCCATATTGCCTTATCAATAATTTATCATTTTGAGTAGTAGCCAAAGAGTTCAGTGAATCAACAGGTGAATAGGTGGGAATCTACGTTTAACCCTAACCTACTCCAGCCACACAGAATTAAACAGTAGTAAAGTGTTTAATTCTGTGGGGATAGGTCTGGTAGGCCCATAACAGCTGGCTTTTGTGTTGGGTTTGGCATACCTCAGAAAAACAAAGTCCAACAGCCTCTGTGCACAAAGTCCCATATGGGTGTTTAACTTTGTGTGAATAGGGAAGGTTAGGGCCAGCAGCCCTTGGGTTAGGGTTGCTATGGCAAACTTGGATTTAACATTTAACCTGCTCTTTAGTCACACTTGGGAAAAAGATTTGCTAGATGTGAGACTTAACACCCATTTTAATTTCTAACTTATTTGCTGATTTCGTCTTACCATCTTTCATTGGACTTTACTTTTTGCTTTCTGTGCTGATATGTGATCCATGTGTTTCTGAAGCTGTTTGACAAAAATTATGTCAGTCTGTCATTTTTAAGTTTTGGCACTGGTTTTCCAGGTGGTTGAGTTGGCAAGACTTGACGGCATTAATAACCCTCAAGAAAAACTACTCTGTCTGAAATCAACATTGGTAGGTATCTTTGATTTTCATAAATACAGAGCTCTATATCTGTGAAATTCATGGCCACTTAGGGATAAGACTTGAAGCCATGCATGGTGGAAGTACTAAATTAGGTTAGGCTTGCGGTTGCACCATGTACAGGGAAGAATCTCTGTTATGAGTGTGTGGTTCACCATCAGTTCTTCTCAGATCCACACGCTCATAAAAGAAATTCTTCCTTGTACATGGTGCAACCGCAAGCGTAACCTAAGTTAGCACTTCATTATTATGAAGACGACCTGTATTTTTGTTTTTGCATTTTGTTTGTAATGATTTTGCTTTGCACTAGTGAGTCATAAAATTGTCCTTTGGGCAAGGCGTATTGTAATTTGTGACAGCTTTTTCATTTCTTTTTTTTTTCAGGATGCTATCACTGATGAAGTGTCCGCCTATCTCAGAATGAATCTTGCCCCCGGCTACTCGCTGCCTTGCCTTACATCCGATGAACTCATACCCCTACAGGTGAAGAAGACCTTGGAGCTCAATACTCAACTTTTAGTTTTCTCAGATGCTCCCTTAGCATCTCCTAACAAACTCCATCTTTGAAAGTCCTTGAATGAATTTTCATAAGACGCTCAAACAGAATTGATTGGATAAAAAGCAGCTTTGTTTCCCTATATGGGGATCATACAATATCTGGTACCAATATCCTGCACTTATTTAACAAGGTTAGCTAATCTTAAATGGAATTCACAGCTTAAAGTAGGGACCTATTATACCAACCACACACTGTAGCCCAAATAGCTGTCTGGTGTTTGAGAGCAATTTTGAGATCAGAGACATATCCTAATATGGCTCTGTGATGCACATTCTGTAACAGCTGTCTGGTGCAGTTCTGTCACAGGCAGATGCTACCAGTTGGTGCACATTCTGTCGAAAATTTGACCTGTGCACCTTGCCACCTTGCACTGTATGTGCATGTGAGATGTGTGTTCTTCACTGGTAGCATGGGGGCTCTGTCCACAGTTCCTGTACACAGTCAACAAAAATAAACTAGTGGAGCAAATCATGTTTAAAGGATGTTTATAATGTTATCCTGCCAGGTTCTGGTGATTAGCCAAGCCAAGTGTCAGTACCTTGCCAGCAACCTGTTCTACATGGAACACTTCCATTGGGTCAAGTCGGACCACAACGATGTTGGGTAAGTATGTTGGTGGCACATCCGCCCTTGTGATGAAGTCACTTATGAACCAGATAGCAACAACCCTGTTGCTTGAGTACTGAATTCTTCCAAATCATCAATGAAGTGTGTGTGTGTTTGTAAAACTAAATTCTGCTGTCAAGATTTCAAGCTTTCTGGAGTAAAATTATGAAGCTTCCTGTAACTTAACATTTCTCTGATGAAAATTTCCAACAATTATTGAAGAACATCTTACCATTTTTCTTCAAGCTTAACCCCCCCAAACAGAAATCTGATCTTCCAAACTTGGCTACCCTTTAAAAAAACAAATACAGTCAACTCTCTTTATAAAGAACACTGTAAGAACAGAACACTGTTATAAAGAGCAAATTCTGCAAATTTTTATAATGAAGTCCTGGTTATAACAATGTCAATTGTCTGGTTCCTTAACCACTTGCCTCCGGAGTTTCCGGTACCGGGTACGTTGGGTTTGTACGCATAGCCAGGGTCACGGAAATCGGACAAAGGAGCTAGGCCTTGTAACAAAAGACTGTACTTGGAAACAAAAGACCGAGCTGCTAGGAGTTGCCATCATTTTTCAGCTGGTATTAGCGGAGGTAATCCGTCATTGTTTTGAAACAGTATACCACTGTTTGTGGCATTCAGCGCCCACTGTTTACCAGCGGGGACAAAAGTACTCCAGCACTCCAGCGATGAGCAATACAATACCGCTGCACGCTGATCTGGCTGCATTTGTAAAGACAATTTCGGAAACAAAGGAAATTACGTAACACCTCACAATTCTGGGCTCTTTACTTGGCAGCAGGCCTGGCTGCAATCCTTTGGTGTCAATGGAGGTTGCCTGTCAGATTAGAGTAGCCACCAGACAGTCATTCGTGTGGATCTTAACTTCCAGTAAATGAAGTTATGAATTTTTAAAGAATTTTGAAAACGGAAAATCTTGAAAATTGCCCGGGAAGTCGTCCCGCATATGCAAATTCCAACCGGCAAAAAGTGGTTAGCTTTGTTTGAACAAAATTCAACTGTACTTAGTTTTTGCCATATTGTTCACAGGTTGTCAAAGCTTCTAAACAGACTTCCTTACTCTGGTTAATTTTGTCTTCTCTTTTTATGTAGCTACACACTGGTGTCGTTTAAAGCAGCGATGGAGTACATGAAAAACACTGATTTCACTAAAATCATGGGAAGCCAAAAACTTAAAAAGGAGGTAAATATTGACTCTCTTAGTTTTAGGAAGATGAATGCATTTTGCTCCAAGAGGACATTTGAAAAGCCACCCAAATCTTTTTACCCAAATTTAATGAATAAAATGGATTTTTTCGGATATTTCCCTAAATTTTCGAACAAATTCCCATTCCCAAAATGAGATCTTGAAAACAATTTTCTTTGAACAGAAATTTTCTTTTCTTAACAGAAGTTATTTTGTCCATGGCCAGGTCGGGGTAGATTGCTGTGAATTTCTTAAAGAGAACAGACTAAAAATACCGTTGTTCCCTGGTTTTAGATGACTGTTGAAGAACTGATGGCGGAATACAATTCCAACTTTGATCAAGATCCCGAGCTGCAGAATTCATCGCCCCTGGCTCGTTCCACCATTGGCAACATCACACGAATGATGGAGAAGACCACCGTATCGTCGGACTCTGAGGGTCACAAGACAATTTATGCAGGTAGAATCAGAGGTTAAATGATGCTGTTGTAATCACGATTGCAGAGGAAGTGTTTTAGAAACTTGGAACACCCTCGTGTGAACAACACCTCTTCACATCAAGATTGAACACTTTTCTGACCTGTTAAACTTTGTGAATATCCGACTTAGAAACATCAGAGTATTTGTGAATATTTGTGAATATTTCTTCTGCAAAACTTCAAGGTATTACTCATTCTGGTAAGAAATGCCATCATCCCATCATTGTGTATCAAATGACCTGTGAATGGGTTGAAAAGTGCTCTGATGCTTCACTGACGGAGTACCAATTTGCTGGTGTTTGCAGTACACTATCAAACTGCTGCACAGTAAGTTGCTAGTTTGGAAAAGCAGCTTGACACTTTCTGCGTAACACTGTAGGTGTTACTTTGTACAATTTTCACGAGCTTGATGAGAATAGGGTCCAGTGAAAGGCTTTCAAAACAAAACCCCCAATACTGAATTTTGGTACTCTCCCTGGAGTGTCCTTTTTTTTTCTACCCGCTATGATTACCGTTTCACACCTGTAGATGATCACCACATTCCACTCTATCAACAGGTAAACCAGCTGTAACAAAGCCAAGGACTAGTGCAAATCCTGTCCCAGACGTAGTGCCCCATTCGGAGAAGCCTGTGTTAGGGTGAGTGTCCAGTGACTTCTCTGCCCTTTTGTGAAAGCTTTTAGTTTTCCTGATGCCAAAGAAAGGGGAGCTGCTTTGGGACCTTTGGATATTAAAAGTACTAAACTTTCTTGAAGCATAGCTTCACACACGCACACAAATGTTGCTAAAAATGAATGCAGAGATGCCACAGGGTCTGCTTGGAAAATTGCATCAAAGCGCACAACCAATTGTACTGAGCAGAGCGCATAACAACAGGAATTCTCTTCCATTACAACCATGTCAAGTTCCACTTACTTTTCATGTTTGATTTGATGGCTTTTAAGTTGTCCATTCTATCTAAAATTCTACATTTTTCCATATTTTGACGAAATCTGTTGCATGAAGCACACGTATATCATAAAATTTTTAACTCCAAACCGTGCAAGGTTACATTGCAGCATGGTTGTAGATATTGATCAACAGCCTGGCACGGCTTGCCAAAAAAACACGAGCACAACCGTGATGTAGTTGGTTCTCGACTTATGTACAATATACCTATTCATACAACCACTGCAATTGGGAACCACTGACTGACATGATAGACTTGAATTCAAGGCTGTGTGATAAATGTGTTCAGCACGCTTAACGCCCAGAAAAGGCGTGCAAGGCGGCACAGTGCAGCAAGCACAAATCGATTCAGTTTTCTTTTCCAGCCTTTTGTTTTGAGCCAGAAGGGGAAAAGGGAATTTCAAGGGTCTTGTTTTTTAGAAAAAAATAGAGAAATCCAGATAGAACTGGAAAAGTGGCATCTCTGTGAATGCCATTTTCAATTACTGCTTGAATGAGTTCAGTATCTTTTTCTCCATGCCATGCTTACTTTTATTCTGTTGTATGGGAGAAAGAATCTCTTGAAGAGACCATTAACTGCTGCAGGTTATTTTCCCTTTTTCATTGGTTTTGCTTTGCCTTTTTGGATACAGGGATTTTCTATCGGCCTTACAGAATGATGTCCTGGACTGTACATACGGGAAGCTAGACTGAAGGACTGGAGGCAAGTCTAACAGTGGATTTCTGGCTCTTTGTGTTTGGGTTCCACTGTCTTAACTGGTTCTCAACAAAGTATACGAAAAAGAAACGCTCTTCTGCTGACAATGCACTGTGCTCATGTTGTGGAGTTTGTTGAGTTTCACTGTACTCCAACCTCCATGCATTCCGTGCTCAAGCACCCCTTCAGTGGGAACAAATGGAAAGATGGGGCTGACACTTGGAAATCACCACTGCCATGCACTCAGTGGTCTTGCTTACCCCTCGTTTGTGCACATTCAGATAAAAATCAATTTTAACTTCATGCTGTAAGCACACAGACCAGTGCACATTGACTTGTTACCAGGCAGTTGGGACTGCTACACGTGCAGAAATATCGACATTGTGGAGACCAAGAACGTTGTGACTTTCCTGTCTTTCCAGACAGCAGGAATTGTGCCCCTAACACGATGAAGGCCTACCTACACAGTCATTTCTTTACAACCGAGGATTCTGACCTTGAGGATAGAAAATGTATTTCCTTTGTATCTATAGTATAGAGTACCAAATCTGACATCATTTTAAATTTAGTATAGAAAAGTGCAAACAAATGGAGCACGTGCCCGTGTTGGTTCATGTGCTGATTCTCACATTAGGGCTTTTACACACACAATTGTGTTTGTGATGTATACACTTTGGTATTTTATAACACCGTTCCTTAGTTTAACTTACCAGAATAATGAAATGGAATGAAATATAACGCTAGCTTCTTGGTTTTCATTTCCAAACTCAATTGTCTCAATGGAAATCTAAAAGTTTACATTTAACACAGAAAATCCTCTGCATTGGAAAGAAAGACTTGCATTGCGCCCGCTGTATCAAATCTGATGAGTTGGATTTTGATTGAGATTAAAATTGTACCTGTATTTCTCTTGCAGTAAGGTGCAGTTTTGTTTGGGAAACACTACTTAACGTATTGTGAAATGTTAAGCAGCAATTTTTTGCTGCTTAACATTTCACAGTTTTCCTGTGCATGCAGAAACCATTTTTTGAAGAACTGAAAAATATAAGTAGATGTTTTATTTGGGCTGCTTGTTATCTTTCATGATTTTCACTTTTCAATGGATTCTATTTAGATAATAATCCTAGGTAATCGCAGATGTGTGCAATATAAGAAATGAACTGAAAAAAATTTCCGTTACCAAGAAATAAAAGAAAATCAGTAATTTGGGGGAAATAAACGTGAAAAGTATTTCTCCAAATAATTAATTCAGTCGAAAGATAAGTGCAGTGTAACAGGAAAATATCTATGCAGCTGAAGTCAAATTTGCTAGTTCTTGCTGTTTCTTCCTTTGCATATTTGTATATTTTGGTGTCAAGGGCAATGCTCTTGTAACTATACGTGCTACTAATTTGAGAACTAAAGTGGGGAGAAAGGGTGTTGACCGAAATTTACATGAATCAAGTTGCTTGACTCAATGTTTTTACAATGCCCATTTCTGTCACAATTGGAAAACACTTTTCTCAAGTTCATGCATTTAGAGAATATACCAATATTTGAAGTTAATTTATGTCATGTATTTATCAATATTGACACCCTAAAGTAAAAACTTTCTCCTTCAGCTTCTCTGATAGGAAAATAATTGAAACAAATCAAAAGGATGTAAGAAAAACACTTCAATCTAACATTGCAGCCAGTTTTTAGTTTCATTTTTTTAGTTGTTAGAAACTGGTTATTTTAGCGATCCACCTGTTGACAAACGAGCGCTGAGAAAGAGAAAACTTAAATGTACAAGTAAACAGAAATCTGAACCTTTACACTTGTAAATTATTGTAAACGAAAACAGTTTTTATCATGATTTAACTTCTTCTTTTTCTGGATTTCATTCACATGTCAATATACACTACTCCCTCTATTTATTGTACATTTATTTAAGAGCAGCTTGTAAAAACATACTAAATAAAACTGTTTTGATGATTAATCCATGTGTTATATTTTATGGAACGTGTTTCCTACATTAACTGAAATTTTTACTACTTACAATTCACAAAACAGTGAAGTGAAATAAAGCTACTAAGTAATTTAACTTGAAATTTGTCTTTTGTCTTTGATGGAAAGAAAAGATGAAAGATTGTTTTTTTCTGCAACAAGTTCAAAAATTCTCCATTTATTTAGTCAGCAATTTGCAAAATCCTGACCAGAAAGAGATCCTAACATTTAGCTATGCAGTCTTTTCACTGAAGTGGAGAAGACACATTAAAGCTGTTTTTTAAAAATGGAAGAAAAATGACGAAGAAACAAGTTCCCCCACATCACTTGAACTTTTCTCGCAGTAAAACATTTCCTCTAAAATTGATTGGCGCTAAAAATGACAACACAACACACAGCCACAACTTCAGATGGATAAATATCTCTTTTTATAATCAAAACAATTTTATCATGGCAAAACAATATCTCATGAACAAATTATATCAACAGAAGCAAATTCACAGCCCAATGTGGTCCATACATTTCCAAGACACCCAACCACAGAGAGCTTCACTTGGTGGACGGCTGGATTTACTCCACATTTTGCAACAAGGCTTGATCAAAGAGTACAACTTAGTGGGCTAAATGATTAAAGTTAACTGTTTGAGTCTTTATTTTAGTCGTCATCGACAGCAACATGCGCCTTAGTGTTTCCCCTCCCTGCTTTCCTAGCCAGATAGCGATCTCTGGCAGACATCACCGTCTCATCGACGTTCCTCTTGGCAAACTTGCTCCCTAAAGCCTTGGGCCCGCTCTTCCCACCATCCTGTGATATCTCTGCTCCTGGTTCCCCTGATTCATCCCTCTTCTGTGACTTGTCATCCGATCCACTTTCATCTGGAGTCCTCGAATCCTGTTTCTCCAACTTGTGTGACATGTAGTGTCTTTCATCACTTCTCTCATCCTTTGCGCCAGTGTTATCCTCCTCCCCTGATCTGCGCCTGTCCTCCCTATCTCTCCATTCCTCTCTGTGTCCATCCGAGTGCCTGTCCCTATGTCGGTGTCTATCACTGTGTCTGTCACTATGTCTATCACTGCGCCTCTCACTGTGTCTATCACCATCCCTGTGGCTTCTTTCATGATGATGTTTGTCACTGCTTCGATGGTGTTCTCTGCTGTGTCTCTCTGATCTGTCTCTACTCTGACGGTGTCTATCCTCCCTGTTGTCTCCATCATTGTCAGAGTTAGTCTGGGGCCTTTCTTCTTTACTATCCCTGCAAAAAAAAAGATGAGCAGCATAATATCATGGATGTGTCCTGGAAAAGGTTGCAAAGAAACTTTACCTCTCTAAGCGTGAGAAGATTTGAGCCCCCAAAATTGTTCCCAGTTTGACCTCTATGTGTCCTTTATATGATGCTGGTATCCTGCTTCAGTTGATACTCGATAGTGCTTCCTTGGTGTCATCAATTAGTGTTCTGATTTAGTGTGGTAATCATACCAAAAGTTACAAAATGGACCATTCTTCAGGGTAATGTTGTGTTTTCTTTCTAAAATGACATCGCACAATACACCAACACAGAGCACTGAAGTGCCCATCCCTGGTAAATAATGCAATTTTCGCTTCAAATAAATTCTTCCTCAAGGGAAGTTAAGAATGCACCTGTAATGCATACATGTACATGTAGTTAACAAAGCATCCAAGCCTGTCATGATATCAGTGCTCAGGCCCACAGGCAAGGGGGGGTGAGTTCTGTTTGTTTTTTTTTATAATAAATATATATTTTTAATTAAATAATGTTCATACCATTCTCTTGTCATCCAGTGCCCAATTCAGGGCTGAAGGTGACCATGATTTTGCATATTAATGAGTCACTTTCCAATCCAATGTACCGTCAGGAAGTTCTGGCAAATATCTAAAGTTCTGGTGTTTCAAAGGGTTTGAAATCAAATGTGTTTTTCTTAACTTTATCCAATATTGAAAAATGAAGTATACAAGTCTTGCATGTATCCTCTGGTTCGCGACAAACATACAACTTGTTCGCTGTTGTGTTCCAAAGCACATTATGATAAGCATTTGTTTAAAAAGATATGTTGACAGTGCAATAAGTTCCACTTTTGGGTTTGACGAGCCCCCCCCCCCGTCGCTGGACAGGCAATGGGCCTGATGCTTACTTTATTTTATCAAATGTTGCTTCTGCAGGAAAGCAAGGCAGAACAGTCCCAAGCTCACCATTTTTCAGCTTTGACTTTGGGTTCATCTTCAACCTTGCTTGCCTCCGACTTGATTTCCTTGTTCTCTTCACCAGTTGTCTGAGCCAAGATGTGTCGGTAAAAACCACTCATGTCCTTCTGTTTGGTAACATCGTTGGCAGCTGAGGTCAAATGAAACAATGCTGGCATCATGGCATCACGTACAATTGTTGCAGCATGGCAGTTCAATCACGTTATGCAGGGCAGACCATGCCATCCAAAATGTCAAGTCCCCTGGTAACTTCAGAAGTTCATCATCTTTACATCTATTGCTTACTTCATCATGCAAACCATCAACATAAAAAAATCTGTGCTGAGGTATGATTGGGAATATTCTCCCAGTCCACATGATGTCACTTCGGCTTGACTAACATGCAGCCCTTGTGGTAAGGCAAACAGGCGAAACCCCTATGTGCTACCCATAATCCCCGGCATTTCCTCCATGCATTTTGTGAGGTAATGATCACCATGAACAATTGTTAAGCAAGCAAAATATTTGCTCAGTAAAAGCAGGTTACCAGCCGAAATGAAATTTTGGCTAAGCACATAAACTGGCTATGCAGAATCCAAGAGCTCTTGGCTGAAGAGGCTGGTACAAGCCCCCCCTAAAAAAAATGCCATCTCAGGTCTCACCTTCCATCTCTGCCTCCCGTCGCTCTCTCTCCTCCTCTGCCGCCATCTCCTGCATCTTCTTCTTGTAGGCTGAGGTGACGAAGGCATCCTTGTCGGCAAACTCTGCACCCTCCGCCTCCCGCTCCTGCTGCACCTTCCTCTCCTGCCGGCGCTCCTGTTCCCGTTTCCGCTGCGCCGCCGCCTTGAGGAGGTGGTCCATGTACTTGGGCTGTCGGGTAGGGGGCAAATGGGCAGTTTTGACGATGTCGGGACATGCCTGGGTATTTCCTAAGCAGTAACTATACGTGTATATTATATTGAAGTATCCCAGAAAGGACAAAAAGATGTGGAAATTTTAGACCAAGCCATTATTAGGGGGCTCTTTACAAGAGGCAATGTTTACAAAGGTAGATGTTGATTTCATTTAGGTATTTTGCTATTCACCAACATATAAAATTGTGTATCCAGTATTTCTAAAGGCTGTACAAAATATTCACAAGCTTATTTGGGGGCAGTAATTTTTTTATATATATTGAAGCATCTTGAGCAACCTTTGCTAATTTGTGAAAAAAATTCCATATGGGAAAATAAAAATATGCATTCAAAAAGATTTCATGTTTGTATACTGTGGTACTGTAGGATTTCCTCCAAAGAATGAATGGGACTGATATCAATCTCCTTGGAAATTCAACTGAACCCCATTCAACACACTAAGGCCGAGTTCAAATTACCTGGCTGCCACTTGAAATTATGCACGAGTCTACAGTTGTGGATACAGCCACTTTTCATTAGAGTTGTTAACGTCAAGCCCCAGACAAACTGTGATTCTGACACATCCTTCCATTAGTTTCATTTGGCTTCTGACTGCCTTTCAAAGACGTCTTTTTCAAATGTCTACATTCAAAAAAAAAAGTTTATTCAGGGTTTTTGGGGGGACTTGTTTCTATTGTTTTGATCCACCCCGTATTGCTCGGTTGGAAATTAATTTTAATGGTACCAACAAATCATGGAACAGGTTCTTAACTTCTTCTTTTTTATTCCATCAATTAAATGTTCATAATTTAGGCATGAGTTACTGTACTGGATAAATGTGACTGAAACACAAGCAGTGAGAGGTAACCTTTTGTGACAGTTTGTGGAAATTTTCACTTCTAAAACAAGTCCAGAGGTTTTAAGTTAAAGAATGACAAAATCAAGAGATGACCGACCACAACAAAGTCAATGGCAGACCGCACAATGGCCCAAATATTGCAAGATAATAAATATGATAAGCTCTTGAACACGTTTCCATGTACATGTAGAATAAAGTTAGGCTTTGCACAAGCTATCCTTGCAGTAAAAGAAGACAAAGTTACAGCAGAACATTGGTAAGGTTCACCCTAAAGAAAATATTGTCTTCTGAGTTGCAGACATTCCTCTATTTCAATGTCATGATGATCAGATTGGACAGTAGAACTCCAGGAATCCTCAGGTGAAGTGAATTTCAAATGCCGATTATGAATAGACCAATGTGAATTGTCATGTTCAGCGGCATGGTTCACGACGAACACTCCCAGTGGGTCATCTTAACACCGCAACCGGACCAACTTATCGTGCAAAAGTGATTACAACAGAGAGATTACATCTACGGTACGTGCAACATTGACAATACAACAGGTCTTGCTCAGTTTGAGTGATCGGACAAACCCTCCCAAGCAGTGAAGGCACAGACTTTACTGACAATGTTGCCAAATCCTATCAAATCCATCTACCCCCACGGCAGTCGGGGTGTCCAGCTTGAATCTTACGAGTTATTCTTTTGTTATCATGAAATAGCCAAATTTCCCGATGCCATATCACAATTTTACTTCCAGCTGATATCAGTTATGCTTTTGGTTGGAGTATTGCGCCATTCTCTATCTTCCTTTTCATATCATTCGCCAAAAATTCACTCTTCTTGACAAAGTACCCAAATCATAGCATTTTGGGCTATACCATTATGCACTTTGTATATTACTTAAGTACATACACGCATCTTGAATCTTTATTTCAACTCAGAACTAAAAGTCAATGCTATAATCCTGATGGTCTAAAAGCCAATTGTCACCGATGAAGACGCAAAGGGTCAACTCTCATAGACTAAAAGTTTATTCGTTTCCAGGAAATACGACACTGGGCAAGGTGTTGTTGCATCTCTCTTCATTATCGTCGGTGATACTTCCTAAATCCTCCCCACTGCTATGCTCAATCTCGTCCTCATTCTGGTTCTGCTCTTCCCCAATGTTGTACACTGTGAAAAAGCCTCGTCTAAGCAACTGGAGCTCTTGTCCAATACCTGAGAGCACATTCAGAAGCTGCTCCTCAAACCTAGATGTCTTTCCCTGGCATGAACAGGCTCTCTTGCCGCTTTGACAGGTGGGGCTTTCTCCTTTGCCCTCCCGTGACTTTTGTTTGCCTCTGTTCCTGGCTGACTTCCACCCTGATGAATACTTGGAGAAAGTTCTCTGTCTTCCCTGCTGCCTCATGAAGCCAGGATAGATCGGCAGACGATCCGACTGCAGCTTTCTTTTCTTTCGTCTTGATGCCTGGAATGGGTGGCTGTCCGCCGTGGTTGAGGAGGTGGCTGGAGGCGAAGCACTGTTATTGCACACTGCATCATTGTTTTGCAACGGCAGTTGCTCCTCGGCAAAGTCTTCTCTTTGAACTCTGACAGGATACGGTGAGTTCATGGTAGAGCCAGACACGGTCTCTTCCAAAGGAGTGTGTTGAATTGACCCAACATGTTCTGTAACCTCACCCTGGATGTCTGGGTCGATGCCCACCGTGTTCAGTCTGTTGGCCACATCAGCAGCACCCTGGGAAGGCTGGGATGGCCGGTGCCTCCTCTCCTTCATGATGCCGTACATCTGGGCAAACTCCTCAAACAGACTGAAGAGCTTCTGGGAGCCTCGCAGCCGAGGTGGCACAGGCAAGCCCTGGGCTTCGTTCTCTTCAGTCTGCCACACCATGTCTCGGTACTCCCGGCCCAGGTTCTTCAGGAGGTTCTCCACCTTGATGCCAGAGTGCCCGATCATGCCACCCATCTCGGCGTAGAATGTGCCCACCCTGGAATTCGATTTGGCCTCCATGTACTTGTCGTGGGAGATGAGCAGGATCTTCATGAGAAATTCGATTTTGTCAAGATGCCAGGAGGCTCTGTTAGATCCTGCCAGTAACTTTGCCTAGGAGAGTAACCACAAAGTAGAAGATACGAGTCAAAATATCTGTATCCCTCCTGCCTTTAACAAGTCTCTACTAGCTCCTCTGTGCTTGGTCTCAGAAAGCTCTTCTGACGTATCAAGCTGAACTGTGATGGTACTTCTTGTACGTCATCGACGAAAAGTTCAGAAACCGTTCCATTTGAGGGTGTGTCGAACTTTTGCAAAACTTGCAGATTTATTTGAATTACTTGTGTCTTCAGGATTTGAATAAAGTGACACTTCCATGGGCGGGAATTGTATTCAGTTGCTGGTTTCATACAGAGCTGTCAAGTGGGGTACTGTATTTAAGTGCTTGTTGACGAGAACCCATGCTGACCTGTGGGACACTGGCACTCCATCTAGATAGTATATCTAAGGCCACAATTTTAAGTAACGGCATAGATCCCAAGACCCTCCCTAAAATGAAGCTTCCTATCAAGCAACAATAACTCATGCCTTACATTTGTTTTTCCTTCTTCATTTTGCAAATTTTACTACACAAAGTCAGGAGTGGCATTATCCTATTGGAGGAACAGTTGAATGAAATGAGAATTATTCTGTGTATTCAAACAGTGTGTACAATTCAATAGAGATGGCTAAAAATTGAAGTACTCTTTTCTTTCCGAAAAAAAAAAACCAACAGAAAATTGCACCACACCGACAGAAACAGAATCTAATTAAATCAGACACTATCAGAGGATGCCTCATCATCATGACGTTTGACCAAGCCTGTTTGATATGACGATATTTCACGATATTTCGATATGATGTTGATATCGGATATCGTATCATTCGTAAAAACACGGGATATCGGGATAATGTGCAAATCGATATGCCGCAAATTATCGCGATAAGCTCCAAACGCTGTACTGTACATGCACACAGGGAAGTCAATGCACCGCATGTTGAGGCCTGCATTACTGCATTTAGGCCACACAAATACTCCACTGGAAACCTCTAACCACAAAGTCACTGTTGGCCCCTAGCACCTGCAAGGGTCTTACAAGTATTAGGGGGCAGAATCAAACCAACAGACTGTACGCACATGTAATGCATAGTACAGTAAACTCCAGCTAAGTAGGCTCTCTCGCTCAGGACTCAAGATCGTCATACCGCACTGCACACGTATCGTTTTCCAACACTCAACTTCATCTCCGTCTCAGGCTTCGTCTCCAAAACCAATGCCTGGTTGTGGGCTTGAAGCGTTTCAGTTAAACTGAAGAACTGTCATGTTTGGCTCTTTTGTATCTTACTTGATGTTTTGTGCCGATATCAAACTTGCTATTACGCTTACAACTTTAAAGTCAGGTAGTAAAAAACAGTTGAAGCCTGGGACGGAGCCGAAGTCGAGTATTGGAAAACGGCCTATGGTTAAGTTTGTTCAATAAGGCGACCTTGCGGGTATTGATGTACTCAACCACGTGCAGTTAATAAACAGACGTCAGTCAAGCAGTGTGGGGCTTGTCACTTGACGCTTCTTGGCAACCGTGGCGGAGGAAAACGATACCGAAGCACGATTTTTTTAATGCCGACTTCCATGAAGATTTTTGTGGTCTGGTAGAAAAGGGACCGAGTGAAATATGCTGACTTATGAGAAATGAATGACGACTTAGAAATGCCAACTTTGAAATGAGGTGAGGGCATCAATACCAGTAGTCCCTCTAGTAACAAGCATGTGCTCTGTCCATTTGGGGGTTGCCTTATTGAACGAACTTTATCGCTAATGTGTGCTTGGAAATGGCTTTTTCCATATGGTGCCATGATATGATATTTAATGTCCACAATCTGACAATTTCCATGTTGAAACTTGCTTTCCACCAGCATGTAAGAGTTCTAAATGTAGAGATAACACATAGGCTTATACATTGGGGTTTTTCTAAGAGGCGCTCGAGACATAGTGGCAATATCGGTTGTGTTTATTTTATGAATGGAAAATGACGTCATCACAATAATATCGGATATCTCGATATTTTTTCATGATGTCCCAATATAAAAAGAAATTAATATCGAACAGACTTATGTTAACAATTAGTTACTACAAGCCTCAGTAAAACCAACAAGAAAGATTTCCTCTGTGATGAAAACAAAGCCAACCTAGTTGCTTTTGAGCATTCTAGAAGCCCCCTAGCATAAAATGTTAAAGCATTTAGTATTAATCAGTCCAACTTAATTGTGACTGTTAATTTCAGCCTTCTTATGGTTTGTTTGCATTTGTTAAATTCCAAAAGTAAGCAGAGGAGGAAAAACACTTAGGAGAACAGATTTACAAAAATCCAAGTGAAATTGAAAAATTATATGTTTTTAATTGGAGAATATTTGGTCACTGCCCCCCAAATTTTGTAAACCTGTCTCTCTAAGAAGCACGCGTTAGGAGTCACAAACCTTATTGTCCTTTGTGGCTTTCAAGGCTTTGGCTTTCTGTAGTTTCTGTTGCTCCATTGAGTCATAAATGCTGTCATACTCGTAGACGGTTGGGTCCTCTTCCAGAGCTCGCTGGATCTCAAGCTGAGTCTATGAGAATAGGAGGTGTGCAAGTTACTGTTGGGTCAAGCAGATATCTTTGGGAATTCTGGATAACCTGCTTTAAACTTTGGAACCCCAAAATTTGCCATTTACACATGAACGTTTTCTGTTGAAATCAAGTTGGACAATGCTTGGCAAATTTTGGACCCTATATTTTTCCTATAATGCTTTCCAGGTGGCAATTAGGACCAAAAGACCAATTTAACAAATCCAACAATGTGGATGTCCTGTGCTTTCCTACATTTTAAGTACGATCACACTTCTTCAGTGCTGCACACATCAAGTGTGTGAAACCTTGATTTTTATCTTAAACGATTTTGAACAACTGTTTTTGTCATCTCAATGATGTGAGGTATTTGAATATTATATTAGATTATATTATATCATATTTGAATTATATGTATTTATAGATAGATAATATAGATTATATTTGAATAATATTATAACCCTATTCTCACCTGTTTTTTAACTTTCTGTTTCTGCGCTTCAAACTGCAGGGACTGGTTGACGGCTGAGTGAGCAGATTCCTGTGAACAATCCAAGTTTTGTGGAATATTTTACCAGATCTTGGAAAAACAGCAAGCATCGTCAAGCACACAGTGACATGAGTAAGCAGGATAAAGGACAGATATAGAAACGCAAACTGGGAAACAGAAAAGGAAAAAAACCTTCCAATGGAGAAAATGACATCTAACTTACTTTACCCATTTGAATTTTACAGTTCATTTGTGTACGCATTTTCCCTTGTGTGGAAGGGTGCCCTGCTAAATGTACACGTACACGCGGGAGCGGCGGTGACTCGGATTCGACGACTGGAGTTGTCACTCACGGGCGCTAAGCCGTGACTGAGACTCAGATTTGATGTTTGGAGTCGGCTCTTTGAATGTGGAACCGCCAATGGTGGGTACCCGGTTCTACACAAAAGCAGAGCCGCCGAGTCCGAATTTTTTTTTGAACCGCGGTTCCACTCGGAACCGGGAGTACCACACAAGACTAAGATGCACCTATGAAAGAAATCACCTGTATCATACCGAATTTATATATTAATTTATTTTACATTCTAAGCACAAAGGACCATGTTGACCTTAATACACAACAGATGTGGAATGGAATCCTTGGTTGATTATTTCATTACTTCTCAACCCTCCACAAGTATACAGTTAACAGATCGTCGTAAGTTTGTTCGCTGCCACACCCAAAGAGGTACCACTCAACAGATCTTCATAAGTTTGTCCAGTACCACATCCAAAGAGGTACCGCTGAATCAGCTTGAGAGAAGAAGGATGTAGTACCTCTTCATCACTGGAGTCTCCGAAGGCTGCCAGTTTCGGCAAGAGGACGGGTGCCTTCTTGGGTTGGTGGGTGATCAATCCATACCTGGCAGGAAAACATGATGAATTCTCAGTGCTTGGAACTAAGTCAATCTATTCATCAGTAATTTAACATCTTGAGAACCCTATCAACAGATCAAGTAGTTGACTCCTTATACATGAAAAACAGGAGCACGAGGGAATGCTGACATGATTTTTTTATTTTACAATGTGTGTGTTTTTTTTTTTATTGCTTTGTATCCAAAACCAAAACACACACACTATGGAATGTTCAGAGTTGTCCCGACTGGCTCGACTGTGCATTGACGCAACAACTAGGGCAAAACATACTGGGTCTAACAGGTCCAGCCCAATAAAATGGCAATATCTACTGCCATGGCACCCATTAATCTAATTAAAAAGTGCTAATGGGGCAGTGCGGACATCCAGGATTCTCGCAAGATGGCAGATACTCCACCGGTGAAAACAGCAACCATGGCAACGTACACATACACCAGCCAGTCCAAGGATCAGGTTACATAATCTTTTCTGTGATCAGTCAGTACACACACGCTCATTGCAGTTGTTTTCATCAGCGCGGTGTGGTTGCTAACTGCAATTTTGTGAAACTCCCGGATGTCCGCACTGCCCCATGCCATATGCTATTATCCCTAATGCCTAACCATTAACCTCAATTCAACAAACATAGGCTGCATTCGAGCCTAGGTCTTCACTCCACTGCAAATACATGGAGACGTGCAGACAATAGACCTTGCCTCAGCTCTAGAAGTAGGCATTTCAGATGATTTCCAAATTATTTCCTTACACAGTCAATTTATAGCAAATATGAAAGGGCATATCTTCAGGAGTTTAACAGTGAAAAAATAATTCAAAACGGCCAAGCGGTTCTCAAGATACATCCATTTGAAAATCGCAAACAACTGTCTAATTTTGACTCCCAGGTCAAAGGTCATCCTTTGTTTTTCTTTATAAAGTGAATGGCACCAGGAAAAGCTCATTTAAACAAGGTTTTTCTTCTGTTACATTGGAAGGACACATTTTATTTCTGTCAAACTTGGCATTCTTACAAATTTGCACATCACTACTACAAATTTCCACATTTAAAATACAAATGTATACCTGATTTGCATATTTAATTGATATAAATGTCAATAAAACGAGATGTCCTGACTCCTGGCAGCTGTAGACTTCGATTAAATTTCTGATGTGGTGGTTACACGTATGTTGGTAAACATTACTGTTTGTCTTATCTTAAATAAAGCCATTTTCTAATTAATTAATCAATATATGCAATGCGTAAAATTGATCAATTTGCATAAATAATCATTCGTGTTTTTAACAGTACAGCACCAATTATTGGGATTGTTGAGGATCAATGCCACATGTACATGTACGGTATACTCCTAATGTATTTGACACACCCTGTACTCCTCAGAAACTACAGATGAAAGTTTAATTAAGTGAAAATGATTTGCATATTAATTACCTTTAATTTGAGAAAAAATTGGAACAAGACAACCTTAAGGAATTCTGCAAATATTTGCAGTAAGTAAAGAGAGTTGCGGATTTTTACAGCCCTTTGGGTGCAATGCCAACTGTCACTTTCATATCGCAGAGCTTTCACTCCTATCACACCTGTGATTTTAGTTTTAGTATACTAACAAATTCAATGATAGTTCTGTTTGGATGTAGCTGTGCAGTTCAAGGACGAATCCATTCTTGACGTGGGTTTGCACTGGGAAGCTTGGTCCATCCTGAGCGAAGTGCCTCCGGTAGATACCAGCTTCCCTGGCATATGGCCCAATATCTAAAAAGTACACACAAAATAATAAGATCAAATATATAGCGTCTGCCATTAAACAAAAGTATAGATTATTTGTATGATTTATCATTAAAGGAAAAGAACAGGCAACAATTTAAAGGTTATTCTGTATTACAATGATACTGATCACTATTGTTCTAGGCATGTTTCAAAAGTAGTCCTAAAAGTAGGAAAGTGTCCATAAATAACATGAAGTAAGTTACTTAGGAAGTTGCATTCTGCTAAAATTCTGTTCAGAATTGCAAAATGATTGGGTAACTTTAAAGAGAAGATTTTTCGAGATAGGCCTAGCAAACATTATTTTGGAGTGACAAGTATTTTTTATGATCAACCTTAAATTGGTGTAGATCGACCGGAAAGTCCAAACAAAATCTCTAAGTTTAGAAATTGGCTTTGCTTTCTTTGATTATATTTTTTCCTCATACTTTGATAAATAAACCCCATTGCACAATGTCAAAGACACGTTAACGCGGTGTTCACTTCATGACGTGAACACCTGAACAGTTTATCACGAAATAGAAACCACCACATGAGATGATTTTGCGGAGCACATATTCGTACAATGATGTCATTTTTTAACTTAAAAAAAACCCATTACCAAAAGATTGGGAAACTTTTTACTCTTTAAGAATGGTATTAATGATTAATTTTGATGAGCTTATGATAAAAGGACTCGAAATATACGACGGTGATGATTCACGTTTACGAATTTCTTGAACTAGTCGGGCACCCAGACTCCCATTATTATATGTGGGGGCGCCGTCGAGAGGTACGCAGTCTAGATTTAACGTGAACGATTTCTCCGTGCAAACTGCTCAAACGTGGTCCGGTACAAATACATTTCCGGACGCTGTTACTTGGCCAATATTCTTAAAAACTCGTAATCATCAACTAATATAAATATATTTTATACTCACGATGTCACAAAACATAAGATCGTAAACTTCAAGGAGAAACACGGCGTTGAAATGTTGGTTGTGACGTAGCTTCTCAACCACTGGGCCGATTTCAATGTGACAAACACACAATGAACATGAATCCTTCCTCTTTCGGAAAAGACCGGAGGGGTTCGGGTAGCTTTCAAAACACGCTCCGGATTAGCAACGAAAACCCGAATGTCGATCCGATCAAAACCGAACCACGTGCAACCACGCGTGCCGTGCGAGCTTGCACGATCGACGCTGTGACCACTGTGCGGCCAATGGTCACCCCGGGCGTGCTTCCGCGAGGAATTTATTCACTTTTCTCACGAAGTATTTGGTTTTTTGCGCTTATTTTTCGGGGATCAATAGTTGAGATATTTATTTCTGCCATCCTAAAATTTGAAGGTAAATGGATGTAGGGAACGTTAGATATGGGTGTTAAAACTTTGTCATGTTTTTGTTTTTGCATGGGTTTCATGTCACTTTCTGTGTGTGTGTGTGCCCGTGCGCACGTGCGGGCATCCGGTCAACGGGTTTGGTGACGTCACTGAATTGCCTACTAGAAGCCTGTTTGGAGCACAACCATATGCATGACCAAGGTAAGGGTTAGGGGTAAGGCAAGGCCCACAGCGAAAAACATCCTACACGAAGTGGCCACATGAGGACACAACGATCATCTCATTTCGACAGAACTTGCAATGAGCTTTCCAAGGGTACCAAAATCGTATGATTTAGCGGATTCCTTTGACATAAACTTCGATTTCTTTGATGCGAAACTGAGGACCTACACCTTGCTGATTCCCTGGTGGCAAGGTAAATTTGCGAAATTTTGAATGCTATTTATGTATGAAACCGTGCCACTGGCTGAACTTGTTCGGGATGAATTAGGGAATCGTTGGCAGTACATTAAGTAGACATGGGACGTCACAAGAGTGATGAGTGCGCTGCATGAATATGCATATGAATGCGCATAAATGCAAGCCCTACAAGCATGGTCATGCGTGTGTAGATCGACGTGTAACAGTTGTTGACTTGCTCAAACTGCTCCAGCAGTATGCGTGCAGTGCGTTCGTCAGTGTGGACGATGAGCTTGCGTGTAATTGCCATGTGGTTGCTGTGATGTGACAGCACCAGCTCAGCGAGGCATGTGCAGGGCTGAGCCAACCAAATTTTCACTTTGACTGAGGCCTAAACTAAAAACATATTCTTGGCCTATGACCTAAATTTTAAAAATAATAAGCAGAAATACAGGGCTCATGTAGAAAGCACTTTGTTATAATCTGACCATCCGCTGTCCTGTTCAATCTAAAAACTCTTAAGTCTAACGTAACAACACGTCTAATTCACGATAAGTTAAAAACGATTAAGAAACGGCGGCTAGAAAGTGCGCCCTCTACACCAGCTGTATTTGGTTTTTTTTTAGGCCAACGTAATCTTAACGCTAGTAAACGAGAGCTGATTTGTCTCTCAGAAAACACCGTTTGTGTCCTCTTCAGCATTATCCAGCGTCAGTAATAGTTAAGGCTGACAGTACAGCGTTTCAATTACTGGCTGGAGGTCTAAATAAAGGCACTGATCGCTAAAAAAGATCGTCGTCTCACTTACTTCTTTCCACTGCTGGACGCCATGTTGTAGACTGGTACTCTACTCTTACCTCGTTGATCCTTAAGGTTAGACGTACAGGTCTAGTTCAGTCTGAAGAAGGTTGCTAATAGTGCGCCACGTTTTTTATTTGTTGAATGAAATGGCTTTCAAAAAGTGTGCGCCAGCGTGGCGCAAAGAGAATCTAATTCCCCACATACACTCGGCACAGTCAATTACTTCTTAAATATAAAATATAAGCAGGTTCTAAGGTTAATATTAACCATTATTCAGGGCCCTGATTTCTTTTGGATTTTAAAAAAATTTCTTATAGTTAGTCATTTAGAGTCAATTTTGCAATCTTCATGTACGTGTATTTTGGTCAAATCTGCAGGACCTCTTCATCCAGAATTCTGCATCTCAGGAAGTATGAAGCAGCATCCATGGAACCTGCTCCTGCCGCTGCAGCTTTTAGCTTTAGTGTGTAGTTGCCATGGACAACAGGGACCCAGTGATGTCATAAAGAATCAAAATTTAGGTGCTTCTGATTTGAAATTGTGATTTTAAGCAGTAGGTCTACTGTTCTTGTTCCAAAGAGATGCCCCAACTTCTTAGATTCAGGCACACTGAAATGAGAAGTTGTTACAGTTTTAAAGGTGGGAGAAAAACCCCAGAGGGATATTCTGGGTAAAACCCACAGAATCAAGTAGGGATTGAAAACACAATCCACATGTGCACCTAGCCAGGAATTGAACCCCGGACCACTGAGGTGGCAGGAGAGGAATAGCTGACTCCCCGAATCGGAAACAAACCCCTTCAATATTTGAAAATTGCATTCATCATATTTACACTGTTGCGTATATCTCTTAAATATCGTATTTATCTCCCCAAATCGGTTTTTATCTTTGAAGGTCTGAGCATTGGTGTGATGTCTGGTCTTCTAGTTCTCCTGATTGGACTTGCAATATTTGTCTACTGGCCAACGAGAACGACAAACACCCGATCTCAGCTGGATCATCGTCAATTTTCCTATTCAAGCGCCTTGAACTGAACACTAAAAAATACTACTCCCCCCCTCCAAAAAAACCCCAGATGACCAGAAAAGGGGAGGGCGCTCTCCCATATACATGTATAGGGATACTCTCATTACAAGGTTGCAAGGACTAGCCCTATTATAAAAATAACCTTGTAACCAGAACCCTGTCGTAACTGAGGATATTTTGCATTTGTGAAAGTGTTCCATTACCGGAGTGCTTCTTATATTCAGAGATCACTGGACAAGGGCATCAACTTCTGAAAAGTGGGGGGGGGGCTAGAGCAAAACCAAGTGCATAGCCCTGGGATGTCCACTGGGATGGCCCTGAAAAAGTTTGGCTTCAAGATGCTTTGTGTTGAGATCTGAGGCAATTTCTTATCACTTTACCCAATTGTTTTTAGTATTTGGGGGCATCATTTCCAAATTTGCAAGACTTTATTTCGTCATCATGAGCTGTAGAATCAAATGTAAGCGTACAATTTGTATTTGGCAACAAAAGTGTGGAGAAGGGGGCTAAATGATACAAGCTGTCCCCGTCCCCCACTTAATGTCGCCCTTCCTGAATTTTTTTAACAGAATCACGCCATTGATGAAATTGATTTAGTTCAAGCCGTATCGCTGTTTGAGCTGGCCAATTCAAATCAGTTTGATTCCATTGGGAGCACATTTTGATGATAATTAAAGATGAGGGTCTTACAGTCACATGAAATTACATGTACGTGGTTTGCCATGGGAGTTCCAGCAATCACAAAATAAGAGGGGGAATAGGCATTCAAGAATTGGAAAACGCCCAAAATTGAGATGAACAAAATATAAGAGATCATGATGGCAGATCAGTACATGCATAAACCATTTCGACAAAAAAAATCACGGGAATGGCACATGCATGTCCCTACATCTGAAAGGGGGGGTGAGCATTCAACTGCTATTAGTTGTTTTTTGGAAAGATTTTCCCTCCGTGCTAATTGTACTCGCACTTTTCCCGTTTAGTTCTGAAAGAGGAAAATTGAGGGAAGACTAGAATGGAGGAAATAGGATCTGCAATTTGTGTTACGCTTGTTTGTTTGCATTTTCATTCTTTATGAATGTTCTTGTTAAATATGTGTACTCGACCCCCAACGTATGTGAAATCTCATAAGTAGGCTAGGCCTACTATTTGAAATAAGCCGATTTGGGAATCGACAGTCAGTTGAAAACTTTTGTCCTCACTCATTAGGACATGCCGACAGAGAAACCCCTTGATAGTATAAAGACAGGCAATAAAAATCAATCTCTTTTTAGACACTGTGGTGGCTCTGAAAAGAGCCGGTTGTTTTGTTGATAGGCGTCGCTGTTTAACCGCCGAATCCGTACAGAGTACGGCCCTGGCGTTTCAGAGCGTAGACAACGTCCATGGCCGTGACGGTCTTTCTCTTGGCGTGCTCGCAGTAGGTGACGGCATCACGGATGACATTCTCGAGGAACACCTTCAGGACACCGCGAGTCTCCTCATAGATCAGACCAGAGATACGCTTAACACCACCACGGCGAGCAAGACGGCGGATGGCAGGCTTGGTGATACCCTGGATGTTGTCACGCAGAACCTTGCGATGACGCTTGGCGCCTCCCTTGCCGAGTCCTTTGCCTCCCTTTCCACGTCCAGACATGATACTTGCTTAAGCTTTAGCTCCCAAAAGCAAAAACGATTCGAATAATAATTGGTTGCGCTGCACGATTGAACTTATAGCTTCATTGCGGACGTCTTACGGGTAATCTTTATTAATCTCGCGCGGTCAGTACGTTGATCGATCTTTTATTCTCTATTGGCTGATTGATAATGAATATTCAGGACCTACACAGCTCTCGGTGGACACAAAAAAATCTTGAATATTGTCGATTATACTACGTATAATATCGCAAAAATAGTACGTTCCTGTAAAATAATACAATGATTCAATATTAATCATCTTACATTTACCTGGATATAGTGATTTTAATAACTTTTAAGTAGAACTGGTAATGAACTGATATCCCGAAATCTCCTCTGGGCGATTACCACAAAGCAACATCTGATTGCTGATTGGTCCTAAGGAAATGAATAGGCACAATGTTTCATGACGCTTTTATGACTTACGAAGGAGTTTAATGCAATTTTCTCAACATTCTAGAGACATGTGAAACAAATATCCGAATGCAATCAGAAAAATACGAATTCCGTTATTAAATATGCAGGTAAAACGAAGTAAAGCAATGCTTGTTGTCTTCTATGTACCAAATATTTCTCCACTCCATTTCTTTCTCAGGATTCCGTTTTGGCTGCTGTGTGTTTTGGCGCACATTATTCTACGTGTTCATTGGTCATTGGAAGAAAATGCATAAACATTAGCCATGCTTCGGAACTCACTTGCAAGCACTGGTAAGGGAAATACTAACTATTTAACGGTCAAAACATGAAAGAAATCACCATTTTGTTAAAATATATTGAATCATGTGAGAGGATAATTATCTGGCTACACTTTAAGGCAAGTCAACCTTAATTTCTTTGCAAAATAGAAATTCTCCCGAGCTCAACTTCACGTAGAAGTCTCAAAGGGAGGATCCGGGGTCACTTTTTACTGACCAATCACTGATCTCTATAACATTGACCAATCAGATGTTGTGTAATATCTCCCCTAAACCAATCACAGATCTCGATGTGGGCAACCAATCATATTAGCTCCATGATTTTCTTATAAATTCTGCCGGGAAAGTTAGAATTGCATATCTGACGATTTTGCCCAACAACTACTATGGCTCGTACAAAGCAAACCGCACGCAAATCTACTGGAGGAAAGGCTCCTCGTAAGCAGTTGGCCACCAAGGCAGCTCGTAAGAGCGCCCCAGCCACCGGTGGAGTCAAGAAGCCTCACCGTTACAGGCCCGGTACTGTGGCTCTCCGTGAGATCCGTCGCTACCAGAAGAGCACCGAGCTGCTGATCCGCAAGCTTCCCTTCCAGCGTCTGGTCCGTGAGATTGCCCAGGACTTCAAGACCGAGCTGCGCTTCCAGAGCTCCGCCGTCATGGCCCTGCAAGAGGCCAGCGAAGCCTACCTGGTCGGCCTGTTCGAGGACACAAACCTGTGTGCCATCCACGCCAAGCGGGTGACCATCATGCCAAAGGACATCCAGCTGGCCCGCCGCATCCGTGGCGAACGTGCTTAAGCATCGAGCTTCCTAATTCAAAACCAACCGGCTCTTTTCAGAGCCACACAACTTCAAAAAAGAGAGATTTGATGTCTGTAATTGGATTTAATTAATAATAGTTGTTCGACTGTACGTGTACAGTCGCACAACCATGCTGGACGGCCCTTCCTTAACTTGTCCTTTTACCCCCAAAAGCTTATTTTTTTTTGCCAGCAATGCTCCCTCGCCGAGCCCAGCCTACCACTGAATACACAGGTCTACACTCTCTCCCTTTGCCCCCACGGTGTCACTACTCACTAGGATGCCAGGGCTTTTCTCACTGACCGTACTGGTTTCCTTGTTTCAGACTTCAAAAGTTGGCCTAACGGTAACAATGTCCACATGGAAAGGTCTGCCCAAACTTGTCAAATGTTACCGGAGCTTTTTTTATAAGTTGGTGGTCCACACAGGACAGAAAATTCCATTTATGTAGGCCTACATGTATTACTAATACTAGTAATAGGCTCTATCAAAGGGAAGAATAGGCCTACACCCCCCCCCCGAAAAAGAAATGCCTTAGCGCTAGCCGCCGAGGACCAAAGCTCACGGCTTTGAAATCGGAGACTTCCCCCTTCTCAAAATCTGTAATTTTTTCCGAGTCCGGAAGGTCGGCGAATCCGGGGACCAAAATAAAATAGCTCCAGCCTAAGTGGACAGTGGATCACAGCCGGTTGCGGTGGTAATGAACAGTGAGCCCCCCCAAACCAAAACTAAAGATCCCCACCATGTATGATACCACATTGTCAATTAACACAACAGTAAAAGTTATGACAGAATAAAGCAATGTAGCATACCTTAAAGGTTGTACACTTTTTCTGAGTAACTTTTTTTATACCAAACATTTAGCACATTGTATTTCAACATAGATCTAATTTCAAGATGATAGCAAAATTGTTCACAATTCCAACTAAGTCATGAATACATGTACAGTCAATCCTAGTTATTACAAAGTTTAGAGACCTGACAAATTTGTTGTGATTCAGGACTGTATAAAAGCAGTGAAAATACAATAATACACTCCAATTTACAAAAGTTCTAAGAATTTGCTCTGTGTGAAGATATTTAATTACATGTACACAATGTTCGTTAGAAACAAGGGTTTGACTGTACCTGTATCTGCGACAAGGCTAATGCATTTGCACAAGTGTAGATGTTTGCAACAAAGGAAATAAAAAGAAACCACGTTACTCTGAAGCTTGCAAATAATTTAACTCACTTTAAATTTACAGATGCAATGCCTAAAAACAGTTTTGTACATACCATACACATGTAAAACAAGATAACATCGTTGGGCCAGAGAAACACAGAATGTTATTTTAAAACTTTTTCACCAATTTACATCACTGCTCCTGTTTAAATGGTAAAAAATTAATTTAATGGCAAATGAATGACATTCAAATTGGCACAAAGAACTTGCTGTGCAAATATTTCACGCAACAAGAAAACAAAACAAAACACAGAACCACTTATATGTACATTACATCCTGGAGAGTGTCCAACCAAATTGGGGAGAACTATCAAAATGTACGTAAAGAACACTTGTAAATTGAAAAAAAAACGGCTACAGTGTACATGTACAAATATTAAACATTTGACAAGTGTGTGCAGTTAACGCAAACTACAATAGTAAGCTTTAGGGCCTGTTTGTTTCACACGAATCTGGCTTGCGATGAGTGATCCTTACGCTGGTTCCCACCATCCATGATTAGGCGAGTTTTGGTGTCTGTAAACCAACGAGGGACCACTAATCGTGATCCCGATCTACGTAAATAAAACACCGGCTTCGTTTTCATTCTTTTCACACACACCACAATTTGGCACAAAAAAGAGAGCCCCAAATGCCCAAGTTCTCCAAAATGAGGTTCTCTCATGGTTCAACAAACTTTAGTTCCTCAGGGAATTTTGGCTTGAAATGGGAAACCTCCGCAATCCTCCAAATTCCTGAAATGTTCTGCAAGCCAGTGGCTTATTCTCTCTACATAATATTGCCCATTAATAGTCAAACTTTCTCAAGGAATGTATCCGACAAAACGGACTGAGATGTGCTGAGATCTACAGTCAACACCACATGTACTATTTAAACCACTGGCATTTAAGTTGTAAATAAAAGTATCTTCAAGTTGAAAGTCCGCAACAAAAATCGCTGCATGGATTCGATTTATTTCAAGAAATTAAGGGCTCATATCTTCCATTCACCACAGACACTGGATCCAGACACCAGGCTCAGTCAGGCTAAATTAAAAATCCCTTTTAGTGAACACTTTAAGTGTTCATTGAAATCAGTTCATCATAAAACACACTTACCTTTTCCCTACACTTTACACAGGTAAGCATGTCTGTGATGGTAATTTCTACAACCAGGCAACAAACGTACCATCTAAAGATGAATTTACATGCAGCATTCTTCGGGTATCACACCTTAAAATCCTCCATTAGAAAAGCAAGTACATGTACACACAGGACAAATAGGTTTCAGGAAGAGTTTTGTACAAAAAAACGGAAGAAAAGCAATTTTAAACACAAATACATGTACGTGTTTAGGGTGCACATGAGTACCATCTTTTTCGCCTGCTGTGACAACGAACTCATGCGCAATTCAATTAAAAAATAACGATTTCTAATTGTAATAAAAACAAAAACTGCAAGCAAAACGATCTACTGCCTTTGCGTACATTTTTTCAAATTCTGTGTATGAAATCTGTCCCGCACATTCATTTATAAATTGTTCAGAATCTGCAAACACGCAAACCTGTACAATGTTTTTCTGCATCCTCAATGGCACACTTTCTGCTACATGTATTCGCAAATCATTCAAATGGAAACCTTCATTTTTATCAGATCGTCACAGTCGGCGCTAACACACATGCGTGTAATTCAAATTTTGGATTCCTTTTTTGACAACAGGAGCATGTGCATGGATATCGCCACTCCTCAATGACAAATTGACCCTTCTTGCATCTGTAAAACCGTTCCAGTGCTTGACGGTCACAAGTTGTGCAGGGGCCAACATGTAAACTGGCAGATTTTGCAGATTCTTGTCGTGCTTTGTTTGAGAACAAACTTGTGTACCCAAAACCCTCTCCGACAAATGCATTCTGACACTGTTACTTCCACACTGATTTCCAGGAGGTTGTATGCTGTGTCATACAGGGCAACATCCATAATAGACGAGTTGGTAAGTGCCTATCTTTTACCAGTCTGCGAGAGTACCCTTTGCCCTTTTAACATTTTGTGTCTTTTTCTGGACTTCTACATGTAGGTGGTAACCATGTCAAAGGTCAAAGGTTATCAATGTAAACACGGGGGGGCATAGTGCCCTGACAAGAAATTCCTCACGCGGACCCTGAACCCTTTACGACATCGCGCTTCTAGCTGCATCCTTGTACCGTAACGACTGTTGGTTTTTAACTCAACAAGAGATTCTGGCATCCCCGCTCAGACCTTGGCCCATTTTGCAAAGGCAGTGATGTCCTTGACTGGCACGTTCTGCTGGAGAGCTTTGACCCGCAGATTGCGGTCATTAGTCAGAAGAACGACGTCGCGGTACAGGCGAATTGGTGCATCTATTGGAATGACCACAAAAACAGCATGATTTTGGGGGGCATTTTGGGTGTGGGGTCATAGTTTGCATGTAATTAATGTACCAACAACTGACAGATTTCCTAACTTAAGATGGGTGACAACTCCTTTTGAAATCAGTGTGGCATTCAAGACCTCTTAAGGCCATCATTCAACCCGATAAAACTTACAAAAGACCTCCCGTCTGAATTCAAGCCACAAGCTATTCAAATGAACTGCAACTAAAGCCTTCCTTTGTCATTGTTCACCCTGTTAATTGTGATTGGTCTCGTATCTAAGGGTGTACATGGTCTGGTGATCGTCTGGACGACACAAGTGGTGAAAATGCCACAGTGCTTGGTCTTGGATACATTCCAAACCTTGGAAACTCTTCAGCAATGATATTTACCTTTAGTGGTTGGCATGAAGTCTCTGGCTCGGTCGTCGACATAATGCAGACAGCACTTGAGGATGAGGTCATCATTACAGCCCTAAAACAAATTTATGAAGTTCTTACTTGAAATATTAAGCATGACCCAATCTGATTGCTTCGCTATTGATCAAGTCACGCTTAAGTTAATGTGCGCATGGTCACACTGGCACAAACAATAGTTTGGTTGGCAGCCACCAAGTGTCTCAAAAGTCTCTCCACCAAAACAAGATGACAAAAGAACAATGCACACACAGCAAAACAAAATATTCTAAACAACGAAAACAAACAAAGGAGGTGAAAACGTGCAGACATAAGGACCACGGGCGAATATCAACTGAATACACGAACGAACCAAGAGAGAGTTATGTGGGTCAGGGACTGCATGAGTAAAACAATCGACTACAACCAGCAGGTATGCATCCCCGCACATCAAGTCCACTCACCTTAAAATCCACCTCCTCGCTGCGATACGCAATAGTGTCCATGACCGTCCCCTTGCTGGTCAGGGCTCGCAGATACTTGTTCCTCTGCCCAAACTTCTCCTCCAGACACCGGATGGCTGACCCGGCCCCCTCTTGCACCCTCAATGCTTGGCTGGGCTCTTCGTACAGATCGTCTCGGCTGCCTTTAGCCAGACCGTCCAGTTCATTGATAACTTGGATAAAACAGAAAGTATGGTGTCAATTGGATATATTGAAACCTGCCCCATTGGTCAATCGCAAAGTTGCACTGCATCAGCGGGCAATCATGCTGGATTATCTGTCGACTGGGCTTTCATTGGTTAATTGTACAACTGTCAGTTGATTTTTGCATTTAGATTCAAAGCTTTTTTTGGGAGAGGAAAGTAAAATCCGAGATTTCCTTCCCTATCAAGTGATCGCATAATAGCATTTCCGTTATGTCAACCAACAGAGCAAATCCACCAATCCTGCCAAGTATGTTTCGCTTCATCAATTACAAATGACCTCCTTTAAAAGCACTTTCTTTATAATACCAACTTTTCCTGACAAGAAAACCCTACCATTTTGCAAACTTTCCCCCTAATTTCTGAAACTACAACAATACTAATATTAATCAATTCTTCACGGAAGAGTACACGTTCTTTAGTTTGCTGCCTTACCCACGAGCGGTACTACCAGCTTGTATTTCCGGCAAGCCAGCAGAGCCTGGATCTTGCTCAAGTGATCAATAAAGCAGTTGGTGTCCGGCACCAGGTACAGCGGTCTGATCTCCACCTCAAGGTACAGCTGTTGGCGATGGCTCTCCATGGTTGCCTAGCAACATGAAATAAAGATCCAGCGTAAAAGCACATTGAGGTGACATATCAACACAAAAAAAATCATGACAGAATGCGCTTTGAGTGCAATGATGTTATGTGAACTGAACAGTGGAATTCCCAATTGCACTCTTGCTAGTTTTTAATAATAATAATAATATAGATTTAAATAGCGCACTTATCCGGAAAACCGATCAAGGTGCAATTCCGTTATTATTACCCTTGCTCACTGGGCCAATGAAACATTCCAAATACTATCTCAGCTCCTTGGGGAATATACAGCTCGATGCAGCCATTTCGGCCAAAAGCACCTCAATCGACCACAGCAACCATCTCTGCCCTCACAGGGTACCCAATTACTCCTGGGTGGAGAGAGGCAATGAGTGACAAAGTGCCTTGCCCAAGGGCACGTGCAGCATGAACACAGGCTGGATTCGAACCCGCAACCTGTGGCTTTAACCTCCGACTACGAATCCGATGCCCTTACTGTTACGGATGCATGTATCTGCATCGTTTCTGACAAACACATACAAGTCAGCTTTTTGGGGTCATCAAAAGAATACTTGCTAACTTTAACACATGGTGTATGTTAACGAGACAGAATAAGGCCTGTGTAAATTTCAGAATCAGCCTTTACCTGTATCTGCGCCTGTTTCTGTTGCTGTTGCTGCAAGCGTCTCTCTAGGTCTTCCTTTTTCTGCCTCAAGCTGCTGACGTCCCCGGAATCTTCCCCCTCCTTCCCAGAACTCTCCTCCGCATCTTCGTAGTACTCCTCTTCGATGATAACATCGTCGTCAGCCTGAGAAGAAAGATAACACCATTTCCATCGGACAACTGGTCAAGGGCACTTCCCAGGGTGCTAATTTTTCACCCCCAACAACCAACTCCACGAAGGCTTAGAGTTTCAGCATCCTTTAGCAATGTGGTGTTTTGAAATGGTGGTATTTTGAGAGATTCAATAAAGGATTCACGTAGGACAGTCAAAGAAATGTTCATATTCACCTGATCGGGCCTTTGTTCGACTTTCTCTGTGGTCACCAGCTCAGGAGCGACAGATATGTAGCAATTCTTGGAGACGTCGTAAGCCAGAAGTGGGGTCTCCTGTCCACAGGCGTACTCACCAAAGAGCAGGAGAGAGTTGATTCGGACGCAGTCCATGGCTTCCAACTAACAAAAAATCATTAACTCATTAAGAATATCTTTAGAACCAGAAGGCTGGAAGAGAGACCATTATGTAAATTACATTATGCAAACAAGAAGAGCCTAAAGTTGCTAAGAGTCATTTGCCAGTTATCCTTTTGAGAAACAAATCATTTGCTATTGAAGACTGCCAGATTTTGTCAGCATTTCAAACAGTGCTCTTTTTATTTGAAGTACAAATAAAATGTTCTAGATTTTTGGCGGCCTCTTATTTTGTGACGGCAGATTTTCACAGCACATGGGCTTTTTGAGTGAAACTTACAGCTGTTTAAATCACTATGACTGTGTCACAGTGTATGGACACATCCAACGAGACGCTACTCCTGGGGCAATTTATACTCACACAGCTGTCTCAATCTGAGCATGCGCACTTTGGTAATTGACTACTGCCTATTGGTCGAGGAATTTCACACGCACGCACCACCTGCGTGCGAACAGGATGGCCCATGGAGTAATGGCTTTTAAGTTTGGTCATCGGATTTGTCTATATCTCCGGGAGAGCTGGGGAGAGCTGGAAAGCTCTGGAAACGATTTCAAATATTTGGAAAATGTTTGTATTTTTGGAATGGTCTCTTTTTTTTTTACCTTGTTGGTATCGCTGGGAATGTAGACTGGTTGTAAGGGTAGAGCAATGAGTGGCACAAACCCAGATAACTGTACGTCCTCTGGTAGCAAAATCTCCTGGCAACCTGGAAACGTAACGACATGAAAAGTCACAGCGGACAGGATCTTAGGTTGTCTGTGTAATAGCTTTGTTTTTGTATTGGGAAAAAGGCTTCAACTATTTCAACATCTAGTGTTTTGGAGGTAGATTGGCCACCAAAAAACCAGTATACCATGAATTTATCTGCCAAAAATCAACACGAGAGAAATAAGAGGCCATTTCTTTCTACAAGCGACTGGACCGATTTCAGAAACACATGAGGTCAAATTTTGTGTTTTGTGTTGGATTGACAACAGGCATGCATGAAGCATACAGGAAGATACATGGCAGTAAACTAATATTGTTGTGGCCCAAGTGCATTAAAACGAGGAGTTTTGACGACGTGCAGTAAATGCACAATATTATACATTTATATTTTAGATACAAAACCTTAACATCTTACTCTGAGCTGGTCAAAATGGTTGTGACATTTGTTCCAAAATGAAGTAAGAGACATCCAAGGTGGAGAGGAACGTAATTTGCTTGGCATACATGTGAGAGTGCACTCGTGTTCACATGCAGTGGCACCAGACTATTCCTACGCCACAGGGAATAATGCGGTCAGTATAGGAGTACCCAGACCTGAATCTTGGCCTGAATCGCAGGCTACCTTATACACGTACATATGCAGCTTCTAGAGAAAAGACAGCAACCCACATGCGTGCTTTGTTTGCCGAGTCTACACTATTCAGTGTGTCGAAGAAAAAGAGATAAACATGTATCGGATTCTTCTACTGAAAGTTAATGGATTCAATTCCTAGGACAGTAACTATAATTTACTCGTCGATGAATGAGGACAACGGCATGAAACATGTCATTGTTGCAGGCCTGCCGTGGTGGCCCGAAAAACAAACCTGGCGGTGGTCCGGCAGCACAGCACCGTACACCGGCAGCTGCAACACAACACAAGCAGTTGGTGAGGCTTATGCGTTGCTTTTCTGAATTGAAGCGCTTTGCGGAAACTGGATATTTGTCAAAGCAGTCCTCCAAAAATCTACCCTCAATATGTTGTCCGGGACAGGAACGATCGATTCAACACATTATCACACAGAAACCTTGAGACCAAGTCTCAGTGTTCGAGATACCTGGCCGGAACTACATGTACAAACTGCACAAGACCAGGGTATGATTTATTTTATGACAAACCACAACAAATCATGCACTTAACCTTGATGTACGGAACAATCAATGCAGTGGACAAGAACCACACAAGAACACTGCATTTTAAGCATGTCTCTACTATGAGGCTTGCATGTGAAGATGCACCCTGTTTACAGCCGTATCTCCCTGTGACTTCTTGGGGTCACCGGCATACCATTAATACATAATAGAGTGATTTCACATGAACGCAGTCTGTGCATATCTGCATTGAAACTGAGGCTCTCTGTGTTGAACTTTGTCGCGCGCACCCGCGGAGTCCACACAGTACATGGAGTATCCGGTTCGTAAGTGTGACGCCACTTCAGTATAAACCACGCCCACTGCACAAGATACACGACCATCGCAGGTCCGTTAGTTCGCGGTCAATTGTCCTTATTTTTTTGTTTTGATTTTACGTGTCTAGTCATCTTGAAAGACTCTTCCACAAAAATTTGCAGCCTGGAAAGTCTGAATTTAACATACCTTTATGTATTTTGTGTCTTAACTCCTTACTTTCAATCGTCTGATCGTATTAAGAATTGAAGCTGACACATACAGCCTTGTTTTCAAACGCAAAAGTGCGCAGATCGACGCTAAAAGCGTCGTATTGGAATCCCTCTATTGAGCCAGATTATGAAAGCAATAACATCACTCACCATTTTCATCAGTCTTCTTGATGAATGTTACTACATTGGTATCAATCCTCTTGAGTGTATTCAGAAGTTCCGCTAGGGAAGACCACACATCAACAGACGCACTGAAAAAAGAGTAGAATTCTTTTGATGTCTCACTGTTTTTTTCTTTCTTTTTGGACAACAAAATAAGAGTGCTTCAATGACACAATACGGGTGATTCACAGTGGTGCGCCACCAAGAGTTTACAACACGTTGGCCAATCATAACGTGCAAAAGTTGTCGACCCTTTCCAAACGCACATTGGGTCGACAAATTTCGCGCATTGTGATTGGCCAATGCATTGCAAACTCTTGGTGGTGCACTATTGTGAAACGGCCGTATTGTACGGGATAACAAAGACATGTCAGTAAATTTACAACTTTTTAAAACTTTCTCAAATTTTATAGACATGAATTATCGGAACCTGCTAATCTTAAGAGAGGGATAAGAGGAAAACCTTTGACCTTCGCTCAGCATACGAAAATTGCCAATCAGCATTTGTGATAGACAGACCCCTATAAAGATTCAGAGAAAGAAAAACTTGAGGCACATCTTCAATCCATGCAACCAGAGACATTATCCGACCGGAGAATGTTGTACTTGAAGTTATCCAAGCAGGTTCTTACATGCGTTCTGCGTGTACGCAGAGACCATACATTAAGGAATTAACTCATTACACGTACTCAACGTGCTCTGCGTCAAACGCACCGTTCATCTCCATTATAAACATGCGCCTTGCTGTGAGTACCAAAAAGCACGCCCTTTTGTTCCATTATGGTTTTTAACAGTTTCAGCCCTTTTCTTTTCTTTTTCTATCACGTTTTCTTTTATTTCCCAAGTCTTAATGAAATCCAAACAGTCTTTGTGAGATAGGGTTGCTATGAGAAGTAAGTAAGAATAAAGAAATTCAAACATGACACTGTTGGATTTGAACCCAGACCACAGATGTAGAAGTACCAAAGAGTACCATCTTGCCGTCATGACTCCCAAAATGCCAGTCCCTGATGAGGAGAAATATATAACTGGGAAAAAGCAATCTTGGCAGAGTAAGGTTACCTGTAAGGTTTATCCGTGCAACTGGGTGGGGGATTCCACAGTTGGGGGTGGCACATCAGCCAATCAGCATACACCTTGACGCCCGGGAGGAGTTCCAACAGATCCTCGCTCAGTAGCACCCGGCCTTGGGTGTCCGACTTCAAATGGTCTGCAACAACGCGACAAACACAGTCAACTTAGTCTTCTTTGGGAAAAGCTGGGAAAAGACAGCACTTGGAAAAACTAGGATGATTCAACTTTAGGTTTCCCAGATTTTTGCCCATCAACTCGGCCAGGATAAGTTTGCAGATTTGACGAAGGTAGAACGCAGCCTTTCATGTATCCACCCTGAGCTGAAGTGCACTCTCAATGACAATGGAGAGACTGGCCGGTGGGTAATTTTTCAAATGGTCTCGCGCACGTTCCTGGTGCACATGCAAAGTGCTCAGCGGCCAGACACCAAATGCGCATACATCTGCACGCGTGCTCACCCAGTGAGTTTTCACCAATGGACTGTCAATTCCATGTACAAACATGCCTTCTGTGTTCCTGCTCAGAGTGGATTACACGGGGCTCGATCTACTACAAAATTCAAGTACTAAGAACACACCATTTGTTCAGAATAAAGGATTATGGGGGATTCAGGAAGGTTCACAGCAAAAAAATGCCTCAGAGTTTAGGGTTAACTTTCTTGAAAAGCAAGGCGCTCTACTATAGACCTTTATCATGATGCTGCCAAGTGTGTCTTGTTCCCTGTAGAATCACTGGCAATAGTAACACAACTTCACAAAATGATAAAAAGGGAACAGTTTCCTTCCAGCCTCAGTTTGATTACATTGCTCTGAATGGTAGAAAAGCAAGATGGCTGCCCCATGAAAGAGGTCTATTAACTACAAAGCAAAGACAAGACAGAATATACTGCAAGCTCATTGGTTTGGAATCTTTGAGAGGCACCTGTTAGTAGCTGGTTACACCTGCTGACCAGGAGACCAAACATGTCCAGGCCCAGCTGGATAGCCTGCTCCTGAAGCAGAGATCGCAAGTCCTCCCGCGGGGATTGATCTAAAAAGAAGCAACAAAAGACAGGTGATGACAAAACCAAATCCATACTAATCCTGTGGAAGAAAAATCCAGTGAACTTGGCTGACCCTTAAATAAACCAAAACTTCCACTTAATTCCATAGCACTGAACAAGAAGAAAATAATGTCAACTCACGGATTGTTAAAAGTGAATATACTTCATCAAAGTCATGTAAAATGAAGCTGTTCGTTGTTGCAAGTTTACCAGGTCTGAAATTAATCCCCTAACACCGGGATTCTTTTGACTGCGACTGCTGGGCTGCGGTATGCCCAGTATGCAAAGCTCTGTCCAGCAGCAGGCCCACATTGAAACTGCAGGTGCATGATGAATAGAATGTATGTGTGGTATGCACTAATCCTCACACAAAGCCGCAGCTGTCCACGGTTCCCAGAGTGAAGGGTTTAAAGTGTCCGATAACGAGAACAGATATTTCCTGCAACAATGTGATTTATTTTCTGCAAGCAAACTAATTATCTCCATCCTAAGTCTAAATATGTGAGAACGTTTCAAGCAAGGTTACCGATTCTTTACCTTTGGTTTCTGTGTTGTGTGCAGCAAACATGTTTATTGCCATGGCCTGGACAATCCTTGTGCTGGTGACGGGGGTCGGAGTGTGCGTCAGTAAGACGCGGAATTCCTTCAGGAGTCTCTCGGCGATGAAGCTGAAATGCTCCATGCTGTGGAATCCAACCAAGTCAAAACAAACCAGTGGCATTACCAGCATGTCTCAAATTACTATCAACAACGCTTTCCTCCTGAATATTTCACAGTTTTTAAGCAATTACTGTGGTCGAGAGAGGCCTTACCCAATCTTGGTGAAAAGCTTTCCATGGACGTTCAACAAGCTCAGCACAAACCTCTTGTTGATCTGAATGTGATAAAAAAGGAAAAAAAATGAACAGTTTCTCTCAGGCAGTAGAAATGAAGCATGCTTTACCAACAAAAACACGATTAATGAGCAGTCCAGTGCATTGTAAATTCAGTAACCTTTGGACAAATTTGATCACAAACAACAGTTAACCAAACTTGTCTGAATAACTCTTACTGAATGCAAGTGATGAGATGATGGTTAAACTAGTCTAGTCAATTACTTAGGACCCATCTATCCAGGCTGGTCACATCACTGGTTACCAATAGCTGTGTATATCATATTGCACTAGCTAAACTGGGAACCAAGAACACAAGTTGCCATGACTACGGTTTGACCGGAGACATTCCACTTCAGCACAGCCCAAAGGTGCAAGGTACATGTAGGTCACAAATTAACCACTACTTAACCAAGAATAATAAGTCACACAGATTTCTTGCTTCACAACTATTTCACAAATCTAGTTTCAAGTATGTCCCAATCAAAGCAATCTCCATGTGAGCCAAACGCTATTCATATGAAACAGTAAAAAATACAATCCTCTGTTTTTCACTCGCTGTTAGCTGTGAAAGTGCTAGTTACAGCCCTTGTGACGACTGGGAAAAATTCTCATGAAGTATTCAATGACAAGAATTGCTCCACAACTAATTTTGCTCCATGTAACCACAAGCCCTACCTCGACCGGCGATATCCTCCTCAAGGCAGCCTCTCCATCTTCCTCTTCATTATCCTCGGCCAGCTCTGATCCATCGTGGCTGCTCCCATCGCTAGCAATCCATATCTCCCTCCTGGTGGCTTGGCTGTCGTCCCTCCCACCCTCTGCCTGACTCCGCCTCCCCCTCCTCTCGTTGGCCCGTCGCCGTCTCTCGTCCTCCTTCGCTCGCTCCTTCCCCTCCTTCGCTTCAACCTGTGCCTTCTCCTTGTGCTCCACCTACGGAAATATGTTCAGCTCTGTTTTTTCAACATTGCTTTCTAATATCAAGGCAAACTAACCAATAAAACAAAGAGGTGATAGATTAATCCACTGAGCAACAACACAGTCACCACTGCAAAGTCACACCGCATACTCCAGAGGAGAGTATCATGCATAAATGCATGCATGTCAGGCAGAATTGATTCAACATTACTTGGTTACAAATATATCACAGCTCATTCAAACCGTCGTTCAGAGCATTCCCTTTCTCATTTTAGCATGAAGTCTGCAATACACTCTACTTTTTGGAATTGTGTTTTTTTTTGGCAGTTTTGATGATACCATAACCAATTTGTTCATTCTCCTCTTTTCATTTAAGAAAACACAATCACCGCATGGCCAAATACCCATTCCGTTCTGGACACAAATTGTACTAAGCATGACATAAATGTATTAAAACTCCCTGTAATGCACCTGATTTTTTTCAGAACAGCTTGAGCAGAGCTAAGCAAGTACATTTAGACACAACAAGCAAACGCCCATACAGTACCTTCCTTCTGACCTCCTCAAACAGGGACATGAGACTCTCCCTAGCCGTCAGGAATGGGTTACTGGCTGCCAGGCTACGCATGTAGTAATATACTGCATCCAGCTTTCTCCTCTGAATAAGACCAAAGAAGACATAATCAGGGAAATGCTGACAGTTAACTGTTATATCCAGCAAGAAATGAGACCAAGGGGTACCCCCCAAACATATCCAATCCCTATACACACTCTCCGCTATTGTTACCTGACACAACCCCCCTAGATGTCTGAAAAGAATTCCTCAGATTCCAGTGAGACAATGACCTACACAAAGCATGGGGAGGTCTCTCCGTCTCTTATCTTGCCTCATATGTTAACTGTTATTGCCGTCAGAAGATGAAAGGCACACTATACAATTCTGCAGATGCTTCAAATTTGTACTGCTAAAGTGTAACTGTATCTAGAATGTAAGAACTTGAAGGTAAGAACTTGAATATTACTGAATGTAAGGCGCCCAAAGAAATGAAAATCCTCCCAGTGAATTATCCCAAATTAAAATATTCCTCTTGCTTATTTATTACTCGGATTGGTTAAAATGCAGTCACACAGGTTTAATTAATTGTACATATCCAATCCAGTGCACGAAATTTGCATAACAGTACATGTTAAATAACACAAGTTCAGATTTCTGAAGTGCAGTACCAAACCGGCACCGCAGTCAGTTGTTGTAAACTTAGTGCATGTTGCGGACCAGTGCAGAGGTTGCATATCCGGCCTGAGTTGAAGTGCACCCCCAAGCAGCAAAAGAAAGACAGATGGTGGTAAGTTTTCCAAGCGGGATCTGGCACGCGTTCTGCGTGTACGCAGAGACCATACATAAGCGTACTCAGCGTGTCCCGCATCAAACGCGCCATTGATTTCCATTATAAACGCGCGCTTATGCAGTGAGTACCAAAAAAAACACCACGCCCTCCTTTGTTGCGCTCGGGGCGGATTGGAGGGGTACTTACGGTGTACAGGGCCAGAATGGCCAGCTGATTGTAAGGTCTGCCGTTTCTTGGTGCCAGGTGCTGGGCTTTCAAGTACCAACTAAAAACCAAACAGAAAGGCACTGATTTGTATGGTTACACTTTTCAACTGATGGTCTGAATCAAATTGATTTGAATGGTAACGTCCAGCACTGCTGTAGAATTCAAAACTCTCCAGCCCACACTTATACTATTCAAACTCTACTCCTTTAAAATTTCATGACAAAGTATTTCAGTTCGTTACTAATATTGAGCAGGAACACTTCAACAGAAAATAATACCTTCTAGCTTTTCCGTAGTTACTGGTGTCATTGGTCAGTTCTTTGTACCTAGCAATATCCCCCAGGGATATCATACACCGCTGGGCACTGAGCAACGCCAACTTGATCTGGTGATCAGGGATAAGGACAAAAGTGTACATAGATTTCTGATCCATTTCTGGTGATGAAACCATCCGACACTGAATCTTCTGCGACAACGTGATGAAGCAGGGAACAGCTTTAGCGGAGGGAGAAAACGCTAGATAAATAATCCAATCCACTTGAAAACAGTCTCCGCATCAAGTCAAACCACTTTCAATCAACAACGAGTCCTTGAAGTTAAAACACGTCTTTGGTCTTTAAAAAAATGCTTCAATCTGCTAGTGTCTGTGTAAAGAAACTAAACTTGGAGTTCTAATCTGCCTCGAGCACAAGCACCCCCTCATTGGTTTACCACTTGCTGCCGGGTGGTTTGAAAAATGCAGTGCACACAAACGGGACATTTTCAAGATTTTCAGTTTTCAAAATTCTTTAAAAATTCATCATTTCAATTAACCTGGCACAGTGCGCTGCTGACCTCTTTTCAATAGGGGCCAGATAAGCGTGCAGCGGTACTGTGTGGCTCATCGCTGCGGTGGTGGAGCGCTTGTCCCCGGTGGTAATCCACTTGCACTAAATGCCCAAAACTGTGGTATTCTGTTTCAAAACAAGGCTGGATTACCTCCACTACTGAGAGTGAAAAATTGTTGGTAATGTCCAGCAGCCTGGTCTTTTGTTACGAGTACGGTCGTTTGTTACAAGGCCCAGTTCCCTTTGTCCGATTTCGGAGACCCTGGCGACGCGTATAAAGAATACGTGCCCGGTACCGGCAACCCCGGCGGCAAGTGGTTAAAAAGAGCCATGTTGGTCAAGGGTGTTCATACTGTTGGTAACGATGCCCCAGTGACACATATATTTCCTAGTCGTTCATGAACCAGCGAAGTTCAGTTCCTACCAAAGGAGCCTCTGTTGCTGAGAAACTAGCGCCCTCTCTTGATCCAGCTCAAGGCCCACAGGGTACAACCAACAACAGTATTCAACTCAGCCTGACCATTTGGTGCAAATCCAGTCATCAGTGACCTACCGCTCTCCTGGGTTCTTCATGAAGGGGATCCAGCCCTGTCCGTGTCTCTAGTCTGAAGCTGTACGCTGACTGAAGTTTCTCCAACAGGGATACATAGAAATCATCGCCCTAGATTGATTTTTGAAAACAAATGGAATCAATTATTAGAAAACTGAATGTCAAAATTTTGTTTTGTAACAAGTTTTTAGCGTAGCATCTGCAGGCACCAGAAAATACCACTGAACAAAGACATCCGTAACGATGTCATAAGACAATTGTTTTCTTTATTGCAGGTGAAACACTCTACACATTGCCTAGTAAATAAATTCAGTGTTCTTGGCATAAAACTGTATGAAACTTATAAAGCGGGCCAAACTCAGAACAGTAATTTGCCACACAATTTACACAGTAAAGTCTGCGTTACGTTTGCTCATCACCAAACAATCAACGCTGTTGATGATGCAAAATGACAAAGCCAGATAGGACCAGCTATTGGATTATTAGGTCATGAGTTAAGCATGACACTGAAATGATTCTGTCGATTCTGTCACAGATGTCATGACAGGTACAAGTTCAACATCCTGACGAGCACAACGCATGGTCATGCAAGCCACAAGCAGAACCTATCATGAGCACACCCGGGATGGCATCTCAAGTCCAGCCGCATCCAACATGGGGGCCATGTCCATGGCTACGGCTATTACTTCTAGTCTGTCAAAGACAAACAAGCCACGGCCACATATGCCTCACCCTGGCATGGCTTCAGTCACAGCATGGTCACTAGACTCACATGATCCAGTAGCTGCTCCAGGTACAGCTTGTACGTTCCTGGTTCCTCCACATCTTGCCTCCTCAAGGCCTCAATCACTTGGTAGTAGGCCGTCTTCCACAGTAGCTGCTCAATGTTATGCTTGTTGCACATCTCCAGGTCGGTCAGGATCACCTGCTCGTACATACGCTCCAGCTCTTGGCTAAAATAACAAGGAAGAGAATGTTTTTAATACGGGAATAAATATGTGCTCGGCCGGTCTGAAACGTGCGTTTAAGACCAACTCAGGGAATAGACACTGATAATGCCCGAGCTGCAGGTGAAAGAAGTCAATATGTATGATGCATTTCCAACAATTTTGTTCTAGCATTTTACTTCATGATCCCCGAGCACCCGTCTATTTTATGGTATATTCCTTTTACAAGTTGTCCAAAAGACTCTCCTTATATGGACTTTGCGCGCATGTGGCAAGCCGTATGCACACAGACTCTTGACCAATCAGAATCGATTAAACTGTCTCGTATCTAGGTGCCAGCACGTGATTTACGCAGTGGGCATTATCAATTCTCAGCGGGCATAATCAAATGTTCATACAAGATCAAGTTGCACTTTGTTAAATAGGGAGATTGGCTGAGGTATTTATGAATACTGGGTTATGTCAGCATTGCTGACTGACAGCAGATTCACAACACTTCATAATACTTCCTCCAGCTTTTCAAGTGAACTACAAAACCCACCTCAGCTGGCTGTTCCAATCAAATAAATAACAGAAACTCCCAGCAGCAACAATTCGGAAAGGTTTGCATTTGTCTTGAGAGAATTGGAGAATTCCAGTTGCTATGTTCACATGAATCTAAAGAACTCGGCATACCAGATTTTATTCAAATTTAACTCGCAAAAGGCTTATTCAATCTCATCAAGACCTTATCCAAGGTTTCCTTCCACACTTTCTCTTGCTATATCAAAGCTGCACTTTCGGCATTCCAACAAACCTGAGTTTCATGATTTTCTGCACACCTTCTTCACCATGGAAACGGCGTGACACTGCGTTGTTAATGCTGTGCTCATATCTGGCAGTGTCCTGGAGGATTCTATGAGCTACAGAGTGCGAATGGGATGAGGGTGGGGCTGCAACACTGGTGGGCGTTTCTGTTGCCATGGGAGCATCTGGAGATGCTCCAAGAGGAGGAAAGTTGCCCTGGTAGTTGCCAACTTGCGTCGGGGGACTGGGAGCCTGGACCTTGGAGTCTGTGTTATGAGCCTCCACCTGCTCTGCCCAGGACATCGCCGGGTAAAAACCTGGCGATGGGTAGACAGTGTGCTGCACCGGCATCGCTGGATAAGCTGGCGGATAAAAGGCTCCATACCCTGGGGGCTGGAAGTGACCCCTTGGGTCAAATTTGCGCTCTCCGGGACTTCCCCCTTGCTCAGGATCATAGAAATGATAGTCTGTGGACTCAGGCTTCTTGGCAGATGCCAAGGCGGGTCTCTCCTGCGGCTTGCTGGGATCCCACAGGAGGTTCCGGTTGCCAGGGCGACCTCTTGCATCCTTTGGTCGTGGCTCTTCTTTGGGCTCTGAGGCTGGCTGTGGAGGGTTGTAGTATCGATCATAGATTGGTCGGTAGCCCTGCTCAGACTGCTGCTGCTGCTGATTGGCTGGTTGAGAATGGATTGAAATGGGATCACTTCTTTTCTGGGGCAGCCGAATCAAGCCACCACCCTTGGATGCGTGTTCAGGTTGTGTCTCTTCTGATTCGCTTGCTGTCCTTCTGGATTCTCGGTCTCGATGTCGGTTTCGCCCACTTTGTCTCCGGTCACCAGACCTTCCATCTTGGGACTCTTCCTCCAGCCGTCGTTCCCTTTCTTCCTCGGGTGAAAGTTTCACCTCTCTGACGTTGCTGTTAAAGGTCACTGTCAGTTTGCCTTTTTCAAAAACTTGTTTTCCAGTTTCTCTCTTTGCTGGTTGTCTCTCGCTGACTTCTGCATCCGCTCTGGAATCCAAGTGTCTCTTCTGGTTTTGACTCTGTAATGTTTTCTTCTGTGACAATGCTGTCCCAACACGTTTCCCAGAGTCTGTACTGGAGATTGACTCATAGGATCCCTTGAATTCATCTTTGAGACTGAGATTCTGCAGCTTTGAGTCTGTGTGTGCCAAATCTTTGTCAAGGTCTTCGGACTTTGATTGGGCTACATCAACAAATTGACTGTTATCACTGCCAGTTGAGCTCTCGCTGTTATAGCGCTGCCGGGATCGTCTGGCTGAGTACCTTTTCGATGAGGGGGCAGGTTTTGATCTTGTGTCTGCATTTGGTGACTTTGCTTCATTCTGTGACTTCAATTCAGTCTTGGGAGTCTTTGAGGCCATTCCTTTGCCTGGAGGAGACACCTGGAGGTCTAGTAATGACTTCAATGGTACTTTTTTGTTATTCTCCAGAGTGAACTTTCCTTGAAGAGAATCCGCGGGCTTAGAATTCTTGGAACCACTGTTGTCAGTCCTCTGAGACCAGTTTTGGTTTGAGGATTTCCGTGAAGTGAAGACCATTGTCTCAATTTTATCTTCAGGTGGCACTGTGTTTGTTTCACTCTCGTTGGTCTTTGGCTCATCTTGCCCCTGGCTGCCAGCCAACTTTGGGCTCACGTAGAAAGAGCGGTCTGGTTTCTTTTGCCTCGACACTTTATCCAAAATTGTTTCACTGGATATGCTGTGTGACCTCTTTGCCTCATCCTCTTGATGCGAGTGTTGCTTGCTGCCGTGAAAAGTCTTCTTCGATTCTTGACTAGTTTGCTGAGCATGGTTTCCATGATGATTGCTACTTGGTGCTTTTTCATTGCTTTGTGACCTCTTTGGTGCTTTGCCATTGTGATTTTCTTGTTTCCCTAGCCAGTTGTGATTTTTAGTGGAGGCTTCAGTTTGGGAATCTGCTTGCCTGACAAGGGAGGAATCAGAAGCTAGCTCGGCATCTCCAATAGGTATATTTACCCTTTCAGAGTTTTTCTTTGATACACTACCCAAATGCCGTCCAGTTTTAGTATCATCTTTTGCATTTTTTCTCTTGCCCTGTGGACCATGCCATCTTTTCTCTCGCTGAACCTGGGGCTGTTGTTCACTGGCAGGCTTGGACTCTGGGCTAGGCCCTGATTTTGTTTCCACGGTCCCCTCCTTTCTTACATCGTCTCCTGCATTCCTGTCCTGTGGTGGTTTGGCTGCTGGCTTTATATAGCTGCCTGTCTCCTTCTTCACATCCTTAGTCCTTACACTGCTGTCGTGGTCAGGTCTTGATCTGGGATGACTGACTTTGTTACCCCTTGAAGACCTGTTGCCTTGATTATCAGAACGTTTATTGTCTCTGCCTGATCTTTGCACTTGGGATGTGCTCTTCCTGTCTTCAAGGTGTACTGATGAACGACCCTCACGTTTGTCCTTCCCATGCTGATGTGGTGGTGGCTGTTTCAGTTCCTGACCTTTATCACCATGCTGTGTTGGCTTTGGCTTCTGGCTCTGGGCTTTTGAAGTGTCTTGCAACCGATGATCGCCCTGAATGTTTTTGATGGAACTGGCGGGAGTAGTGTCGTTGTCTGTGGTAGATGGAGGTGGGTCTTGTTCGGATCTTTTACCAAGGCGTGACTGTCCAGGCTTGTAGATGGCCATATCTGGGCGGCGAACTTCCTTCCGCTGGCGTGAGGATTTGGTGCTCACGTCACTTTGTGAATCATCACTCGCTGCATTTTCCATGGCTTCCAGTACTTCTGCCAAAGAAACATAATTCAAGTACCCATTTTATCAACATGATTAGGAAACAGTTCCAGCAGGTAGCTCAATTTTGAGCTCAATTTTTTTTTCAAAGCAAAGTGTTAATTTTGCCATCATCTGGTCACACACTTTATTTTCTTTTAATGTTAGCACTGAACCAACACCATGTAATTGCTAAATTAATGGACGGGGGATCGCATGATGCTGCCAATAAAAACCATCAGGAGATGGAGGTTTGAGACCAACCACAAGCCCATTCAAATTGTCCCATTCCCAAAAGTCACAAAACTATCTATTTAACTCAAACGTTTTTTACATGAATCCTATATTAAATTAAATTTCAGGATATTTGGGTTTTTTTTAGTGATTTCTACACATAGCTCTGGATAAATTGTTAAGGAAAATAGGTCTGATGTTGCACTAGCCTTGGTCTGAATTCCATCCCATGAATATAAATTCAAAATGACAATCTACACGATTTATGGCACATGATCCCAAGAAATAATCACTGCTCATGTTCAGCTGCCATGTGGGTACAACAGCACAGCTACTCTGGCAATGGAAATTGGACCGTGAACCCCTCCTGATGATATTCAACCAGAGGATGGCAAAATATGTACACTTTGTTTCAGTAAATCTTTTTTCAGTTCAAATAAAAATATGTCACTGTCCGTGGTTATGTCACCAAGGTCAGAACAAACAAAAATTTCTCCACTCAACTTGAGTGGAAAATGAAATGCTGAATGGTTAGGCCTAGTTAAAATAAATAATAGTTTTAGATAACAATTAATGCCAGGGCAGACTACACACGAAACATGTACAGAGCTTGGGCCCAACCCATGATAAATGTGAAGGCCAGTTTATACTTTGTATGAAAGCAGATTGACAATTTACGCAAATCTGTGACATCAGATCAAAAATGCTGCAAATCTTTTGTGACTTCAAATTTGCTTCGCTTTCACATTCACCTGTATAACTAGGCCAAGAAGCAGCCTTTTAAAAAGTTTTATTCAAGCCATGGTTATTTTGAAAGATCCATGTAAAATTTCTCACAGACACACACCATGTTGACAACCATGATAAAAAAACACACACAAAAAAACAAACAAATAAACATGAGCAGATGAGTGCCTAGGGCCCTATTTACAACTTTTTATTAATTTCAAACATAAGCGAGCACGGTGAATGTTGGTAAACTTACTAAAACTTAAAGATAAAGAGGCCTAGGCTATCAATATTTGTAAACTGTATTCTTGACTGATGAGAAAGCACTAAAAACACCTCTAAAAAAACTTTTAAAAATGATGATCAAAATTACCTATACCTTCCTCTGCTTGACAACTCAAAAGAATGTTTTCGAAGCTGTTTTGTAGCTCTATGTGCGCGCATATAAACGCGAAGCGAATCAAACGCTCGTCGCCATCTTTTCATCTATTTCTCATGGAACGTTCTATGTAAAAAATAGGGATAATCAATTAAGAGTTCATTTTAAATATAAATATATGTCTTTTACAGGAAATTGTCAACAAATTATAACATAAACGATCATTTTATTCGAACTGCAGGTACTTCCCAATATGAGACTCATATAAGAGCAATAGGGATTTTCTTTTATTTGGAAAAGTGTGAACCCTAAATTGTAATCGTTGAACCAACGTTTCCAAAAATATCATCGACTCTGGAGGGCGCTAGGCTATTTTCTAGTTCAGCGCAGTTGGTCAACTATGAAACTTGCCGAGACTGCACTGTGTTTATGTTTCAAATGTCAGCTTCCGGTTGCGTTTGAAAAGTAACTTTATCAGGTAAATGAAAGCACTTGTAAAATGCTGCTGCATATTTTACTTCGAAAGACTATATTGACTGGCAAAACAATGTCAATGTGTCATTTATTGATGGAATAATTTGGTTTGGTTTGGTTAATTTCACATCTTTGTTAATGAATAATTAATGAAAATAAATTCAGAGCATGGAGGAAGGAACACGTGTTAGACCATGAGAATGAAAATTTCAGATTTGTCCACCACCCACCTGGTCCAAAACACCCCGCCAAAAAAGTTTATTATTTCTAAAAAAGTTCATTATTTTCAGAAAAATGCGGGAATAAAAAGTCCATTTCATATGCCAAGTCATACAGCAGTAAAAGGGTCCAAAATCATGCGTACATCTATGCATACCTACCTACTACACGAACGATAAAATTCTGTAAGACTGTAATATGCGTAGGCGTAAAGCACTGCCCTGGCCAGGGATGTCATGTACATATGTGAGTATCATATCCACTGAGCACGGTCATTACTGTTCATGTACATGTGTACAAGCAATCCCGTTAACACTGCGATGCTGTGCAGCTTCCGTCCTGTTGTGTGTTGCCTTGCCTTAGCTGCTGGCCGGCCAGCTGGCCGGCCGCGAGTATACAGAATGCTGCATCCAATGAAAACTTGTTCTGATTGACAACTTGATGACCTCATTCGCCTTATATGGAACGTGAGGTTGTGGCTACTTGCGGCCGGCATGCCAATTATTGAACTGAATATGTATTAAGCTCAGTTGAATAAGGAAGAATTTAGTAGTGTCATGTTCCAGGGAATGCAGTATATTGCATGTTGATGTTGATCTGTTGTGAATTCTTACTACATGTACTTACTTTACATATTCATCGCACTTGGCCACTCCGCGCTCCGCACACCGTCATATACGAAAAAATAATGAATAATGAAAAAAAGCCTCATATTTTTCCAAACTGTTCCGGACGCAAATCTAAAACTTTCATTCTCATAGCCTTATGATATTAATTCATTTACAATAAACAAAGATGTAGGATGCTGGGAAAAAAGCCGAGGCTAATACAAGACCCAGCACCCCTTCTTACGATGAACATTCCATTTCTACACGTTTTTGACAAAATATAAGTGACATCAAATTGTCTCAATACAATACAAATACATTTAGCTAGTTTAGGAATTGAGGCAGTTAAGGATTAGGAATTAGGTCTTTCGTATAATACATGTGAATTGTACCATGAATATTTAAGAGTTAAAATCACTGGTAAGTACATGTAAGAAACTTTTAAGATTTTTCTTGAATTGATAAGCGGTACGTGTTGGGGATAGGCAGTTACTTTAAGCTATTCCATAGATTTAAAGCTATTCCATAATTTATGATAAGTGTCAAACAAAAAAGACCCGCAGTAAAATGGAAATAATAAATGTGCAAGCCGATCTGACGTCGCTCATGGGTTGGCCATAGCTCAAGCTTCAAGAGGACATCTGGACATATGAAAGCCATCTAAATTGAGGAGGCCGGAGAAATTTGGTGTGTAATACGTATGGCAGAAGATTTGGAACTCTAATTTTTTTTGATTTTGTTTCTTTTTCTTTAAAATGATGAAAATTTTGTAAATAATGGTTTTTTGGAGGCAGTGACCTTCAGTGCCCCCCTCTGCCCAAATAACATGTATACAGAAACTTGCCTACGCCTACCCCCAGTCTTGCCAGAATTGTGGGGTTCGTCGTCCGTTCATGGGAATGCAGCAGATGAACCCCACAGTCACGGGAATAGCCTAGGCCCTCTTAGAGAACTCTGTGTGACTTGGAGATGGCGGTTTATATGGGATCCTAATGCTATGTACGTGTTTGAATCCAGTTTTTGCAGTGTTGATCCGGAAGCGCAAACTCCACTTTTAAAAAATATTTTCCCGTGAGAGCATCTATGAGGTACCTGTAGCTATTGGAAACATTGTAACAGGTACATGTATTCAGACCATGAACTCAAGCCATAGGCTTCAAGCACAGCAAATTCAGAGAATAAGTACACCTTACATGTATGTGCATGACTCGATTGCCATGGATGCCTCCATCCAAGATAGCCGTCTTCTTCCAATCACTGTGTTTTGATGTCACAAGCATTCATTTCCAGAAACAGTAATGGTGTGTGTCAAAAAAATGTATGAAAACAGTTGAACTCTGTAGCTGTACACAGTTAGGTGATTGACCTGTGATGCTGCATGGGGGCACATTTCTCAGGGGGGACAAATTTACGTGGAAGGGGACAGATTTACTTTGGTATCTGTGTCCCCCCAGACAGTTTTACCCAGGGTGTGATCCACTAAAAGTGTTCGGGGGGGGACACATTTACCGGGGAGGGGGGGATGGCAGTTTTACCTTTTACACAGGCATCTAAAAAGTTTGTTTGGGGCAATTCAGTGGGGCTGGTTAAATATTGTTCAGTTGTTTTTGTATGTCTGGGTGTCAAAAAAATTTTCCTTTTGTATCGCTTGCCATTCTGTGTTATGTGAGGTACATCCCAAAATTGGAATAAATGAAATGGAAAAAATAGCTTCCAACAGGCTGTCAGACGGGGCTTCCCTGGTGACCCCTGACATGTTGTGTCATGAACTATATTTAATTGTGGGCATTACCTGACCTAAGATATTATCAAGAGTCATCAGGGATTGTCAGGTCAGTGAACTACACGTAGACTAGCACTGCACCCGAACATGCCCAGTGAGTGTTTGAGCATGGAGATGGGGGAACCTGCCACTACAAATCTTCATATGGTTCCATACTTACAATTGTGACTTTGTACTCAGAAGATGGAATTCAGGCCTGGCGGGATTCCAGACTTTTTTCCCTTTAAATATACATGTAGATCTTTTGGAATGATGGATCAAAAAGAAATGTGGAACATTCTGCAATTTAATGTAGGGTTCAAAATATGTCGATTTTTTAAGGAAGGGGAAACATGTGCAATGTTTGTTGATGAATTGATCAAGGTACTGGCTGGCTTCATGGCTGGCCACCTATAAAATTTTACCCATTGCTCATTATACCATGCAGGCACCTGTCATGCCTATTCAAAGATCGCATTAATGATACATGTGTGGTCATGATGTTATCAGCTCAATGCCAGCATTTTAATGAAAATATAAAGTACCACTGGATGACTGAAAAATAGACAATTTGCTGAAAATCCCCACAGATTTCTATGAACAAGTTGTGCAGTCATGTGTATGCGACATGCACTCAGACTAAAGTAAATAATTTATACGATATGTCAATTTAAATAGGATCATTGTTGCTGCATGTAAATTATAGCCTTCTCTCTTTTGGCCGTAATGTGATAAGCCTGGTTTTGTTTCAGTTCTGGTGTTTTATTTATGATGCTTTAGATATTTGTCAATTTAAAAGATACTGATCGGTTAAATTGGCATAATAAATTGTGACAGGACGGCACAAAACCACCAAATAATGCACACAAAATGGACAGTTTTTTTATTTATTTATTTATTTAGTCAGACCCATTTTTTTTACAAATCGTTTTTTTGTATCAGGTTATTATTGGCCATAATTCCTACCAATAACTGCATAGTTTATTATGAATTAAAAATCCAGTAATTTCAATTTTTGGAACCCCTAATGGAAAACTCCTTTGAATGGAGAAACAGGAATGTTTTTTATTCAAATTCATTGTCCGGTTTATCATAAAAGTTGTCTTAAGATAGAGTTACTAGTTGCAATTGGAAAAGATAATATTGAAGTGTGTGTTCATTTCTGTTTTCCACTTCACTTAGTTTATATTCATAATGCTAGAGTTTTGTGAACTATCTCTTACCCAAGATTTTTTAAGCTTTTCTTGAGATTGGAAAAGATTAAATTGAGGTTTGTGTTCATTTTCTGGTGTTCCACTTTGATTAATTTATCGTTACAATTTTATATATTTCTGAACTGTTTCTAACCCAAGATTTTTAAAGCTTTTTTGAGATTGGATTCCTAAGACAACTTTTATGAAATGGCCAACCTGAAATTATGCCTATCAGGCTCGTCTCAATATAAAAAAAGTCTACATAAAAACACCTTTGCCACATAAGGTGCATTGCATGCTTGCCATACATAAGTTGATTTTTTTAATTCCAAATTAATAGATCTAAAAATTTTTTTTGCTGACAGCAACCGGATTGAACAGATGGCTGGATCAGATGTGGTTTCTACAGATTTGTCTGATTCTAAACAGTCTTACTTAGCTGATCATAATTAATGGCTCTCAGCTCAGGAACAGTTTTGATCTTAGATCAGACATTAATCTGGCCTAGACTATAAATTGGTGAGTTTGAAATAATTGTTAATTGTGAAAAGCCATGGTCATAATCCCAAGATTTAAGTCATTTTACATTTGTGCATTCACATGTACTTGCATTTTTATACGAGAACTATAGAGAATTTGGTTCACCTAATTAGTTTTAGATGTAATTATGTATCTAATCCATGATCTCAAAATCCTTTGAATATGTTACAAAATACCTTTGAAGAAAACATAAATATGTGAAAGAGCCTGGAATGTATTAGAACACAGATGAAAATTGGATTACAGGAAAATACCTTTTTAAATTTGAATTTTACAAAATCTCTATTTTGTTCAAGTACAGTTTGAAAGACTAAATCACCGAGACTCACATGGCTTGGATCTTATACACAATAAACCAATCGGAAATGAGATGATCTGGGAAAAATATGGCAAGCTTTCCAAACAACAACAAACAAAAATAAACTGTGTGGTGTGTTAAAATGCCTTAACATCACATATCTGTCCAATTGTGGCAATCAGAGTGATTCTGCTGTAATAGTTTTTTAATCCCCCAAAAGATGAGATACTCCTGCACATGGAATATCTGAATTGTTTTATGTTGATTTATTTCCAGAACTTTGATGAAGTTTGATATACCCCAGCTCTTGGGTAATGTGATAAATAAAATAAGGTACAAAACTGTACTTCTGGATATGTAATCTCCTGGTAACTAGTGAACCAGAAGATGGAAGAATAGTACACATTGTATTGTACTATTTCAGCAGCGTATCGCTAACCAGTGGGTCTGACATTTATGAAATGTGCACTGTTATCTGCACTTTAAAGCTTCAATGAGCAGCTGGCAGTGAAGGTACAATTTGAGCTGTAGCAGCGTGAGATTTTTTTTTATTATTTTTTTTTTAAATGGATTTAACCATTTGGATTTTTGTTGTTAATTAATCCTCAAAGGCATGATGTTTCTGAGCCCAAGAGAAGCACATACATGTATACTTGTATCGCTACAAGCACATTGGCCAGCTAGGGGAAAGTACATCAACTTGTTGTTGATGTGTTGAAGTAAATCACCAAATTCTGAAGAAATGAAACACAACAATGATGACCAGGTTGTCTGTATTTGGCATTTACTTTTTATGAACCCTGAAATGATTGATGTTTCAGACCCAAATGGAAACGGATTTGATGTTTGAATCTCCCAATCTCCATGAGCATGTAGACTACCCTGTTGTAAATTATTGACTGTTGCCTCACTGGAGATGCATAAGGGTCAGAAAGGTTCAATGCATTCATAAACAAATCAGCAAAGTTTAATATAGAGGCAGTAGGATTTGTATGGGGTTAATCCCTAGTCTTACGGCCGAATACGCAGCAGCAAGGTCTTATCGAAAGACCTGGCTCTGGACAAACATTGACACTCTGTGTCAGATGTTCCTGTATGTCAGTCACACAGTCTGCTGACCAATCACACGTAAGATGTTACTGTGGAGGGTGCGCGATTGACCAGTCAGAGCAGTGGAGTGATACACTGTGGGTCCAATCATCAGCCAGTGGTGTCACTAGCACGCACTGGGATTGGACGGGCGTCCCCCTCATGTCACTCAAAAGGCCAGATGTTAGTGGAGGGGGCCTTTTGAGGTGACTTGGTAGGGAACATGTTGGTGGCCAAGAACGGCTGTGGAGGCAAACGTGAGCAAACGGGTTGAGCGGACCCTGGGAGCAAAAATGAGCATTGACCAGTGAACAGCCAAAAACTGCTGATGGTATTTATTCAGATGCTGTTCACTGTAACTGTGGATGTTACAACAGTTTTGGATGGAGGAAATCAAAGAATAAACAGCAAACTGCTGATGTTACTGCAGTTTTGTAACTGAAGATGGAATTTCAGTCGCTGTTTGTGAGAAACTGTTGATGTCATTTACAGTTTCAAATGGAAGAAAATCTGCATTAACAGCACAGGAGCTGCATGTTGATGGTATCACAGCTAGTAAACTGCTGGTGGAATTGCAGTTGTAAAGATGGAAATTGAGTTGCTGTTAATGCTCATGTAACTGTTGGTGTTATTACAGTTGAGAGAAGGATGGCAGTCAGTAATGGACATTATAAGTAAACAGCAAGACAGCCAATTGCAGGTGGAATTGCAGTTGACTAATGATGGAATTTCTGTTGCTGTTTGCAGTTAACTGTTAGCTGGAGAAACAGTAGAATGCCCATACAAGGGAATGTTGACACTCTGAACCCTAAGAAAACAACTGTAGAAAGAGATCTGAAAGATATCCTTGAAAGATCTCTTATGCTGCAGGTCTGTCTTAGGGTGTTTTCTGTCGCAGGACTAATGCATGCTTGCCAAAGGAGATCGTTTAGGCTAGACTGGTCATGGAGAAGCCTGGTGATATGGACCAGAAATACAAACTTGTTGGTGGTATGCTCATAAAAACAAAACAATGTCAGCCTTCCAGGCTAGAAGATGGAACACCAACCTGGAAGATTGATGGTGCTATTGACATGTGTTTTGATTCTCATGAACATTACAAGTCAACTGATGTTACACAATTTTGTTTCGCTGTGTTGAGGACACGCATTAGATCTTGGATGCTTGATGCTCTCTGAAAGCAAGCAGAGTATCACCGTGATGACACTTTCTGTACATTTAGGATTGATGAACTATCCTGGATTGTCAATATCGTAAGGAGGGTATAAATTAAGGTTCATGTACACCCCTCAGAAGGATGTTGATCCAAAATACCACAGATGTTTTACAGGTTTGAGAATACCAAGTATCCTTTTGAGGGCAGAGATGGTGTTAGGTACATGAAGCCCTACGATATCTTCCAAGAAATCAGAAATGCACAAAAGGCACAACTCTTGCAAACTTTAAAGATGGAACTATATAAGGAGCAAGTCACTACATGCACAGTTGGCATTGTGCTGTGAGTGACCTTAGCCCTCAACATTTGTACAAACTAATAATTTCTGGTCACACCTGGTGATGGATAAACTTTCTACCCTACCCCAAGACTATGGCACTGACAAGCAAACAGCTCTAAACTGCAGATGGTACTAGTGACATATTACACTACTGATGGAATTAGAGTGTTCTGATGGTAACTGAAGATGGAATTCAGTGGCTGTTTGCTTCGACTGTTGGTGTTGTTACAGTTGTGCAAGGGAGAAATTCAGATTAAACAGCATAGCTGCTGTTGTTACTGCAGCTTTCACACCTGAAGGTGGAATTCAGTAGCTGTTTGCTTCAACTGTTGGTGTTGTTACAGTTGTGCAAGGGAGCAATTCAGACTAAACAGCATAGCTGCTGTTGTTACTGCAGCTTTCACACCTGAAGGTGGAATTCAGTAGCTGTTTGCTTCAACTGTTGGTGTTGTTACAGTTGTGCAAGGGAGAAATTCAGACTAAACAGCATAGCTGCTGTTGTTACTGCAGCTTTCACACCTGAAGATGGAATTCAGTAGCTGTTTGCTTCAACTGTTGGTGTTGTTACAGTTGTGCAAGGGAGCAATTCAGACTAAACAGCATAGCTGCTGTTGTTACTGCAGCTTTCATACCTGAAGGTGGAATTCAGTAGCTGTTTGCTTCAACTGTTGGTGTTGTTACAGTTGTACAAGGGAGCAATTCAGACTGAACAGCATAGCTGCTGTTGTTACTGCAGCTTTCACACCTGAAGATGGAATTCAGTAGCTGTTTGCTTCGACTGTTGGTGTTGTTACAGTTGTACAAGGGAGCAATTCAGACTAAACAGCATAGCTGCTGTTGTTACTGCAGCTTTCATACCCGAAGGTGGAATTCAGTAGCTGTTTGCTTCAACTGTTGGTGTTGTTACAGTTGTGCAAGGGAGCAATTCAGACTAAACAGCATAGCTACTGTTGTTACTGCAGCTTTCACACCTGAAGATGGAATTCAGTATCTGTTTGCTTCAACTGTTGGTGTTGTTACAGTTGTGCAAGGGAGCAATTCAGACTGAACAGCATAGCTGCTGTTATTACTGCAGCTTTCATACCTGATGATGGAATTCAGTATCTGTTTGCTTCAACTGTTGGTGTTGTTACAGTTGTGCAAGGGAGCAATTCAGACTAAACAGCATAGCTGCTGTTGTTACTGCAGCTTTCACACCTGAAGATGGAATTCAGTATCTGTTTGCTTCAACTGTTGGTGTTGTTACAGTTGTGCAAGGGAGCAATTCAGACTAAACAGCATAGCTGCTGTTGTTACTGCAGCTTTCACACCTGAAGGTGGAATTCAGTAGCTGTTTGCTTCAACTGTTGGTGTTGTTACAGTTGTGCAAGGGAGCAATTCAGACTAAACAGCATAGCTGCTGTTGTTACTGCAGCTTTCATACCTGAAGGTTGAATTTCAGTCGCTGTTTGTGAGAAACTGTTGATGTCATTTACAGTTTCAAATGGAAGGACATCTGCATTAACAGCACAGGAGCTGTTGATGGTATCACAGCTAGTAAACTGCTGGTGGAATTGCAGTTGTAAAGACTGAAATTTAGTTGATGTTAATGCTCATGTAACTGTTGGTGTTGTTACAGTTGAAAGAAGGATGGAAGTCAGAAATGGACATTGAGAAGTAAACAGCAAGCAAAAAGGTCTGATGGTGTTAAAGTAAATATGCAACTGCAGGTGGAATCGCAGTTGAATTATGATGTAATTGTGTTGCTGTTTCCATTCATTATAAACAACCTTAATTTGTATGTGAGTGCATGTTTGATTGTAGGTGTCATAATTGCAAGGGTTAGATCTTGAGAAAATCCTGGTAAGGTGGAACACATCAGAATTTTAACAAGGCAATTCAGGAAGTTGCAATTTCTAACCAAACAAGCACACACATACTCAGTGTGTGCAGTTCCTCTCAAAATAATGTTTAGTGCGGATCCATTATTTTTTTACCAGTTGGGCCTTTTTAAAGGTACAATTACTTTCGGATATTGGAAATTGTTGAAAAAACCCTGAATTAGAAAATTATTTTACAGGATGGAAAATGTTTTATTGAAGATGATGTGTACCCATTAGCCCATCCTGGATCCATATTTTTTGTCACATCCGTAATTAAGGTCCATTGTTTTTAACTAGAACAGAAGTAATACCAAATAGAAGTGGAGCATCTGACTGACAAAGAAAATATATCATTTTATATGACAGATGGTAGTGCAGCTCTAAGTTGATTTTGCTTTTTACAGAATTGCCGTCTGTAATGGGAGATTTTTGAGATGTTGGTTGAGGCAGACATACAAGCCCATTTTACTAGTTCTGAGCAGATGCCAGATGTTCTTGGTATGTATGTGTGGTTCAGAATGTGTTAACAATGGTGATAACAATGACAAAGGACCAGTATGTCTGCTCACACCAGCATCTCAAAAGTCTCCCATTACGGATGTGACTTCAACTAAACATTATTTTGAGAGGAACTGCACATTGTAAAAGAGGGATTTAATCTTGGCGCTGGGTGCAGCCAAGCTGCACCTCAGCAGTCTCCTGGCGCGGAGACTCTCCACCGCCACCAACAGGTGTAAGATGGCCAGGTGTGGCGGAAGGAGTGGTGGATCTGCTCTTCATGCGTTGCTGCTTTTCAAGAGCAGTTGTTGCGTCTCTGATAAGGTGATCTGGACTGTTCAGGAGATCACGGGATGGGTTATTGGAAACCACCCTTGTTTGAGTTGGAATCCTTGAGGCTCTTCCCTGAGTGCTTCTGCCACTTAGACTTCTAGAATCTGGAACACGGTGCCCCATCTGCGATGAATTCAGGAGATCTTGTGATGGTTTGTTTGATGTTGGTGACAATGGACTTGGTGTCCTCTGGGTGGGGAGAATCTTTGAGTCTCTTCCAGCACTCTCAGAAACACCGCCACAGGGACTCCTGGAACCTTGCACGGAGCCACCTGCTTCTGATGCAGACAAGAGATCACTCGATGGGCTGTTGAGGCCTGGTGGCACTTGACTTGGTGTCTTCTTCCCTCTTGGAATCAGTGAGGCTCTCCCTTGGGGACTGCTTGACATCCTAACCTGAGAGGTTGTTCTGTACACACGCTCTGTGTCTGCTCTGATCAGGAGATCACTGTTTGCTCGGTCTGTTGTCCTGTGGGTGGGAGAGCCTTTGCCAAGCGGTATCTGAAGTTGAACACCATTGGCCACATATGAGAGATCTGTTGATGAACTGTTGGACGCTTGCAGCATCAGACTTGGTGTCTTCTTCCCTCTTGGGGTCAGTGAGGCTCTTTCGTGAGAACTGCTTGAAGTCTTCAATTGGGAGGTGGGCCTGAACTTGTCATCTGCTGCAGGAACATCACTTTTTGCTTGGTGTGTAGTAATCGTGGAAGAGCCTTTGCCAAAAGGTAGTTGAGGATGACCTCTGTCTTGTTGGTTTAGGTCATCAGGTACATGTACCTTGGTGTTCCCTATCTTGGGAATCCTTGTTTGAGTGTTTTTCCTGCTTGGACTTTTTCGAGTGCACTGAGACTCACTGGAAAAAGACCTTGTGCTCTGGTTGTCCAAGTGATCCAGAAAGCTACTGGAAGATGTTGATGCTGCTAGCAAGTGTGCACTCAAGACAGGAGTTATGTTATCAGTGGAGGACTGGATGGTTCTTGTTTGCATAATGGAAGATAGGTTGCCATCCAGTGCTCTGTCAGGTGAAGAAACTGTAGGTTGATCAGTTGGTACGTTTTCAGGAGAAAGATGTCCCGATGGCAGAACTCGCAGTTGGTCCCAAAGCTGCTGTTCTTGATTGCTGCTGTTCACAGCAGTAGGATGTTGCTGGAGTTCATCCAAAGGTTGGTTTTCCAGTGATAGTTGGTGTGTGACGCTGATTTCTCTGGTCACCTCGAAGTTGTCACCCATGGCACTTTCATCTGATCCTGGAAAGGATAACTGATCTGTGATGGTGACAGATTCCATCTGATTTGCGACCACTGTACTTGGTCTTGCGTCAGCAAGCATGGCTAAGGATGTCTTTTGACTATGGGCACGGCGGGCAGAGTTGACTCTGCGGGGTGCACCCTCACTTTTGATGGAGACATTACCTTTTCCTGAACGTTTCTGCCGCTTAGTACTCAGCTTGGAAGGGTCCAAACTATCAGCAGATGTGAGAGCAATGTTTGCATCCTTGCTTTCCACAGTAGTGGACTTCTGTTCTTTGCTCTGGATGGATGGGGAAGAGGTTACAGACTGGGGTTCTTGGAATCTGACATGTCCTGGCTTCAGTTTGCCCAATGACTTGGATTCTATTGTGGAGTTGTCACATGATTTTGTTGGATGATTGGTAACACTCGAAGGATCTAGATCTGGGTCTTGCTTCTCAGCAGGCTGACTTTTGGAGTGGCTGCTCCCCTGAAGATGGCTTGTTATGGCGGCACTGACAGAGGTGTTTGGTTTCTGTAGGCCACCTTTGTGAGGGAGGGAAGAGCTCTTTGATGCCTTCAACTTTTCAGCAGGGTTTGCTTTGTTCCTGTTGTTGCTGTTTGTTGCAGAAGTAGAAGACATTTGGGGAATTTTTGATGCCTGAGATTTTTTCGTGGCAGTCTGTTTGCTCTTGCTGCCGACAGCTGTGGAACCGGTAGAGGTGCTGTTTAATTTGGTCTTCCTTGTCTTTGCGTTGGCACACTCCTTACTATCAGCACCCTTTGCTGACTCTTTGAGTTTCAACATCCTGCTTGATGCATTGCGGGCTTTTGGCTCTATAGCAGGTTTCTTCTTGCTAGCAGTGGGAGACTTCTTGTGATTACTCCTTGAATTTTTTGTTTCTTTGGCAGGCTTCTTGGTCTTGTTTGTGCCGGACACCTGATTTTTTGACTTTGCATCTTTGTCTTTTCCACTGGCCTTCTTGTCCTTGTCCTGTTTGTCCTGTTTCTTGTGATCACTTTTTGACTTATTCGTATCCTTGGTGGGCTTCCTGCTATCAGCCAACTTGGTCTTGCTTTTGCTGGAGGCCTGTGTGTCCTTTTCCTTCTCTTTCCCACTGGCTTTCTTGACCTTGTCCAGTTTGTCCTTTTTCCCAAGAAGGGCCGTTCGACTTTTCTGGGATGCAGACTTGATGGCTGTTTTTATCTTGGACACAGCTGATGGTTTCTTTGATGGCTTGTCTTGTTCATTTTCAATCTGGAAAAGCCAGAGCCAGTAAAAAGATGATAATCACAAGGCCCATTTAATTCAGAAAAAGTGATGCATATGCACATGCGTTTGTTGTTTTGCAGAAAGAAACGTAAACATGTGTTAGGGGTTGGTTTCAAATTTAGGTGAAGAAAAAAAAAGGAGAGAATTTGAATTTTATTTGCAGATTTTGCAAGGGGAGATTTTTATTTTCAAAAACGCTGATGTGTTATATATCATGTTGGTTTTACTCACATTGTCAGTTTGAATGGCCATTTCACAAGTCTGAGTGGACATCTCAGAGGTTTGGCGTGCAAGGTTAACGCTTGAATTCTTCAGCCCATTCAATATGATGTTTGTCAGCTTGGCTGGGTCAACTGATGCAGTGCTGGAAATCTGTTGATTAAACAAATACGCTTCATCGAATTTAAGAGTCTTTAGTTACAACTTTATAAATGAATTCTGAATTCTTCCGTGCCAAAACCTGATTGTGTGCAGGCTTTTCACTTTAAACGCCCAAAATTAAAATACTTACCGCATCAGTGGGATTTGAGGCCATTTGCTCAGTAGCGATGGTGGCGAGCAAAATATCAACCATATCAGCAGCCTGCCGATCCAAGCTGTGTTGTTCCTCTTCCTCCTTTGTTTCATCGCAAGACTGTGAAGGCATTGCAGTAACCAATGGACATGTTTAATAATCTCTCAAGTTGGAACAATTTGGAAGTAGCTAATGAAAATTAAAAATGACCAAAGTAACACGTTTTACGAGAACATCCAGTTTGAACCCTTCCTGTCATACACCTGTACCTAAATCTGAAGTACACTGTACCTTTAATCTTACTCCCAAAAGAGTAAAAGCTGACACATGGCTGCTTTTCTCATTAACTGAACAAAAGCTCTAGTTCTTGAAGTTTATAATCCTCAGTAAGTTTATCTTTTCTAGTTGTGCTTAATATTGTCATTCAAAAAAATAACAAGTGCCTCTTCATTTGACTTACCATCTGAACTGCTGTGGTGGTAGAAGCAGTTTGCAGGTCCTCCTGTGTGATACTTGCAAGACAGGCATCCACAAGTTTAGCAGCCTCTATGTCCAGGCTGCTTGTCATCTGCTGCAGTACATCAACAGCCGAAATGTGAACAGGGAGTTTCATTTTTTGCTGTCACCTTGTATCAATGTTATTCTCTAATTAAACTCCTTGTTTCATGTATAGATCTGGGTCTGAGGTGTCTAACAATGTCCATTTATAGAGAAATTTCAATCATTTTCTATAGAGTACCAAAGTGACTACGTCACGCGCACAATTAGTGTGTAAAAGGCATTAGTGCGAGAATCAGCGCGTGAACCAACGCGCGCGTACTCGTTTGCATTCGTTTGCACTGCACTTTCTGGTTCACAGTGACGTCACACTTCGGTACTCTATTCTGTTCAATTTCAGTGTTTTGTTAACTCTAATTGCATTGCCCGGTTAAAGTACATGTATAACGACCCCTAATTTACAATTGACAAGGTCTCTTTCATCATTTGCTGCCAGGTGCTTTTAAAAATACTGTGCACACACACAGGAGATTTTCAAAATTTTCAGTTTTCAAAATTCTTCAACAATTCATCATTTCATTTCAATGGACGTTTAGACCCACACAAATGACTCTTTGGTGGCTACTCTAAGCTGACAGGCAACCTTCATTGACTCCTGAGTATATCTGAGTATATCAGGGCCTGCCGCTCTGTAAAGAGAGCCCAGAATTTCCTTTGTCCCCAGTGAATGTGAGTGGCGTCTTTTCAAACGAGCTGGAATAGCGTGCAGCGGTGCTGTGTCACTCATCAATGGGGCACTGGAGCACTTTGTCCGCGGTGCTAATCTGTGGGCGCGCTATGCCCAAAACAGTGGTATACTGTAAAATTCCCAGCAGCAGGTCTTTTGTTCCGAGCACAGTCTTTTGTTAAACAGACCAGCTCTTTTGTCCCATATCGGGCACCCCAGCTAAACGGGGTTCTCCGGCAGCAAGTGGTTAAGCACATTCTGAAGTCGCTAATACATGTAATCAAAGGGACAGATTTGTAAAATTTGAGCTAAAAGCCATATTAGCTTAGCATAATTGCTTACCATGTCAGCTGTCTCGATGATTGGAGCAGTAGTCCGTCCCTCAGACTGGAAGTCTGCTGTGACTTGGGCCAGGACAGAACTCACAACTTTTGCTGCCTCTTCAACCAGATTGGAAGGTGCCTCTGCTGACATGCCCACAGACTGTGAAGTATTGAAAGCAAGTACTTTCTTTTAACTACATTACATATTAAACTCTTCACCAGGCTTTGTTGAACACTGTTGGTGCCATGTGTGGGATATCACAATATTTATTATTGTGACAGCATGTTTTTCAAGGTTTTGTGCTCTGGACATCATACAGTGTTTCAAATGCCAACTGTATACTACTAAATTTACTATTAAAATCTGTCATGCTGATATTTAAATGGAATTTGACAAGGAACGCACCATGACAGTAACTGTTGTAGAGGTGTCATCTTCGTCACTGTCTTCTCCCTCCAAGCTGGCGAAGACAGCATCAACAAGATAAGCAGCCTCCTGCTCCAAGATGGCTGCCTGCTCTGCAGCGCTAATCTGTGACCATCAGAAAGGTCATGATTATTTTTATGGCATAACACCAAGATTTCATTTGTAGTTTTGCATTGCGTGAGTTTGGTCGACCACACTTGAGGCTAATGTTGAAACATGGAAAATTAGTTTTGGTCAAGTCTTGAATTTAAAGTTGGATATTGCATATAAACTTGGTATATATATGCTACATTTGGGGAGTTGTCTCAATATGCCCTTGGGTTATTTATGCACATCTGTAAGGGCCTCAGGTTGACTTAATATGCTTGATGTTAACGACTTGCCTCATCATCAGCTGCTGTGTTAAGCACTTCCGACTGAGGTGCTTTTTCTTCATCTTTGTCCAGACCGGCAAAGACTGCCTTCACCAAGTTAGCAGCCTCCAGTTCCAGGCTGCTGGAAGAGTCCTGTAGTATACCCAAAAAATTCCAGGGAAAGAGAAGATGGACATGATTAAAACCGACAGATTAACGAATCTGAACGCTTGAAATATTTTAAATGTTTTAAAAGAATACTCTGCTTTTACATTTTATACACTTACTCGCAGATCTACATTTGGTAAGGGTTTTCCAAAAGATTCCTACCTCATCAACAGTCTTGTCATCCTTCCCCTCATCACTGTCTTTGTCATGCTCGTCCTTGTCACCCTCCTTGTCATCTTCCTGGTCATGCTCGTCCTTGTCCTCCCCATCCTTGGTGTCCAGATCTTCCTCCACGTTTGTCCGGCCCGTGCTAGCTTCATTGTCAACCTCAGGGATGACAACGATTGGTGCCTGGAAGTGTAGATCAAGTTTTAAATTTTCTTCAAATTCACCCTTTTTAATGTCATTGTTATCACTGTTATCATCATTACACTGTCATTGCTTCAACACAATTAGCACTGTCAAATGCATTATCACTGCCATACATCACTGCATGTGTTATCACGCTGTCACCATAAATGCAACCTTTATGAGCCAAATGTTATGATCTTCTTGGACAAAAAAAAAATGTGACTGACCTTAATTTGGGGGGTAGAAGTTGGTGGTTCATCCTTGGTGGTGTCCACACAGATGTCGGCTTCACCGACAATGATCAGTCTAGGCTCAACGGATGTGGAGCTGTTAGGACGCTCAGAGGCCAGAGTAGACTGTTTTAAAGGGTAACAATGGCAAGTATTATTAAAGAAGTTTCTGTGAAAAGATTCCTAGAAGCATTGTGCACCCCTTTGTGAGTAAAATGAGAATAAGAGGCAACATTGAAAGACTATTTGCAACATGCTTGTTGTTGAAGAGGCATGGTATATGATAAGCAGCAAGCATGACATAGGGTATCCTTAGCACAAACATTTCTGTGGAGTTGCATTTGGCCTCATGTGTTTGTACACAAAGCCCACATCATGAAGAGTTTATCGTCTTTGCAATTCAACAATACTCAGCAGTGTGTCAAGCATTTCAAAGCACTACAGATAAGAGAATGCAGTGCCATTCTGGTCTCAACATCAATATATTTATTTAGCTAAATGGAGTTCTCACGAAGAACAAGCTATAGCACACTGCATCTGTTACACAATCTGTAATTCTAAATAATGTTCAAAAAAGATTTCAAATAACAAGGAAAAACAGCCTCAAGAAGCAAATGTACCTGGTTGATCCCCAGGATGGCCTTCAGGTCCTCACTCTTGCTCACAGCATCGTCACCGATCACCTCGGCAACTGCATCAGTGATGGCAGCTGCGACAGAAGCATCAGTAGTCATCAATCCTGAGACTGACTTCATCTCCTTCTCTTCCTGTAAAGTTGAAGGATTAAAATCTGAACATCTCTAACCTTGTAAATTTCAGCTGAGGTTGGAGTATTTGGATGCAATGTCTCATTTATTTAAAAAGTTATCCTTTAGGACAACAATATTGCTTTATGAAGAAATATTTAAACACCTTGTTGTGGGTGTTATTTAACATAAAAAATATCATGGCTAAATTGCAGTATTGCATCAATTGCACATTGCAGCTCCTGAAATCTAACTATCCTCAAAGTTTTGCTTTTATGTGAAGAATAACTCAAATCAGACCTTCTGGATTTCCTTAATAGAAGTATGCTCATTGGTCAGGGTTTGCTCGTTGGTGGTGGTGGTGGTACGGGATTGCTCAGGGGTTTGCTCAGGGGTTTGCTCAGGGATTTGCTCGCTGGTAATGGCAGGCAGCTGGACCCCTCCTGCAGAGTCATAGAAAAATGTAGCTTTAATCAAAACACCCTTGGATTGGACATTTCAACAACAATCTTGTGTAAACTTTCACTTTTATCAAGCATTGGAATTCCATGGTTCATTCTCAAAATGAAAATCACTGTTACCAAGTACTGATAAAATAACATTTTTCAACTTCATGTATTAGTGCTGAGAAGTAAACATGGTGCAGGCACCATTTGCACCAGCAGAACAATCGTTAGAAATCTTCATTTGACACTTTTACATACCAAGTCCAGCTACGGCCAGAGCCGCAGCTCTCAGCTCAGCATCTCCCTTAGCCTTGGTCTCAGCCAGGGCCTTTTCCAGCTTGGCCTTAGCCTGCAACGGGAAAGACGAAATAGTGAAGTCAAGACTAGGTTGGAAGCCAAAAGCTGGAATATGGAGATGGGGGGGGTTCAATGTCTCTTGCACCATTTGGAGGTTAGATAAAGGGAAATTAAATTTGTTCAGCTTAGTAATGGAGGTCGCAGAGAGGTTGTCATTTTTTCTAAAGGCTTTGAGAGTTTTAATTCTGGTGTCTTCCTACGCTAAAATATCACTATCGATATATCAGTTACATGTAATTGCTCTTCCCACGGCCACATGGTATAATCTCTTAGTCAAGTACATGTATGCTAGCATTTTTACCAAATGTAGATGTCTTGTCTAGAATAGAATACGGGGGACAAACAAATTGAGTGTAATCTCCTGTAAATTACAAACTGTAATGTGTCGGCATACCTTGATTTGCTTCTTCAAAGCACTCCTAGAAAGTTTCTGTTGCTCCTTGTTGGATCCTAGAAAGTACGTGAGAAAAAATTACCAGACTGTAGTGCTGGCTGATAAATCCTGTGTGCACTGTGCTAACCTGTTGGAGCATTTTCATTGACTGAGTGTGATCACCTGTGACATGTCGACACCCTGAACAGAGACTTCTGCTGCTGGAGCATTTAATAGTACCTAACAAATTCTGACTCACTTGGGACATGCTCAGAGGTGGATCCGGTGGAGGGGACACACACCCCCATTTCACCCTCCATCCCCCTTTTTCACCCAAAAAAATAAATAAATAAAAAAGATAGAACAAAGGGAGGGGGAAGAAAAAGAGGAAGGGACCCAACCCCATAAATATGAAAAAGGTGGGACAAAAATTGATCTGCTTCCGGGCCGGTACTTAACTTCCCTAATTTTGTGGCCGTTACCCTAAATTTTTTAGCTTATGCCCCCCCTTGGAAAATCCTGGATCCACCCCTGACGCTGTATCGGTTTGTTTCCAAACAAATAAAGGTTCCATGGCACTTTTCATCAGCAGGTTTTGAAATTTGGTCAGAGTTTGGACTTAGGTGGTGCACCATTGGCATATTGTCCAAATTTTGTGCTGTGCCTAAGACAAAGTAAGAAAGTCATCAAGAATTTTGCTCTTATTGAATTTTTATCAGTGAAGAGCTTTATTGTTTAGCTTGGTGGTTTTTGGCAAATAGTACAATATTCAGGATTTGATCTAAGGTTAAAGTATCTGCCTGTCCTTTAGGAAATATTAATTTGCCTGTCTCATCCTGGAAAACTTTATGAAACTGATGCCCCTTGGTACTGTCTGAGCCCATGTTTCCATCGTACACAGTGTTTTGGATGGAAACGTACACATTTTTTCCAGTGTTACAAAAATTCGTCAAATATAACAGGGTTTGTTCTTAACCCTAAAACTACCTGCTTTGAATAATTTTTTCCTGTCCTTGGGACCGGTGGCTAAAGATTAGACAATATTTTTGTTCAAAGAGTAACATTAAATATTAAGTACCATTGATTCCAACCAAGCTGGTGCTTCCACTTCATTTAATTTCAATCATATTCACACATCAAGGGTAGATTAAGAGGGGCAAAAGTGATGGCACATAATCCTCATGAACTCAATTTTTTCCCCACAAGAATTTAAGATTTTTTTCCTTCCGGTATTCTGGTTGCCCCTGAAAAACCTTAAATTGCCAAACAAAGCATCAGTATAGGCCTAGACCCTGTGCGAAAAAATGTTTAGTCCCTTTAACAGGCCCTGAATCCCACGCAGTGTATCATGCTGCACACTTAGGGCCTACATGTAACAAAAAATTGCCAGCATGAGTCCCATTGATCCCTTGTTTTCCCTACCAAACTCCTGTTAGGCCTACCTCCCTGTCTCTCTAACATAAGCAAGGCCCACACACTTCTTACATTTTGATAATTCTATCACTGTGTGAGGGATGCATCAACTCGGGATAACTTCATGACTTGTGATATCTTAGTTATAACTTCCCATGACTCTGCTTGCATGCAACCAGACAATGTGTCATTACATAGTCATAGGCCTTGATGCAGACAAGGAGCGCAACTCCACATCACTACGATACAAGTGGGATCTTCTAATGGTTGCTTCAGTATATTATTTTATTGGACGTACAAGTACAATGACAACATTCTGGAAACACAGATACAGAGAGGGGGCTTAAATAGGAATCTATTACTCAAATCAATAAGTTTCAAACTATTCGCTTTCTCCAGTGAAAAAATTAACACAAATTTGCATTCTACTGGAATATGTTCAACTACACCCGATACAACTGAACTAGTCACTAAACCAAATATCGCTGTACTTAGAATGAAGCTAAAACTAGGATTAGTGGGTCGGTCATGAATAAAACAAACAGAAGGCAGAGTGATATCAAACCACCGACGTGAGAAAATTGAGTCAAATTCATCTAATGTATCGAATGCACAAACCAGGAATAAATATTCTATGGATAGCCAGACTAAGAGATATCTAGTAAATTGAAAGCAAATCTACATGTATTTCTACATTCGCAATTACTAATGCAATCTTATCGTAACGTACATTTAATCTGTATAATTCCAATCTTAAATAAAGCATTCCTTTAAATTGTTCTACAAATGTATTTACTTGAAGGTTTTTTTTTCCCAGGCTTGTACCATAATACACAGGATATGACGGAATGATTAAAAAAATACAAAGAATTTCATTGTAATGCTTCTGCACGCTGTTACGCAACAGTCCGGCTGTTATTTAAACCAACCCTTATGTCATTACATTTAGCCTTAGCTTTGTATGGAATATCACATCCCTAACTTAGTCTTAAAGTAAGACACCATAAAAGCACCATGGTGGGCACGCTGACCCAGGTGTGGGCCCAACTAACTTAAGTCAAGCACATCAAATTTGTTCCGAATTTTTTCCCCCAAATTTCAATAACATGAACAATAGCCCTCGGCCTATTCTGAGTCTATCACAAATACTAGGCCTACTAATGTGTTAAATATCACCACTTTCAAAATAACCAGTCCCTGGGCCCCAGGTACTCCCAACACCTACATGACTTAATATTTTGGGTACGAAATTTATTTTGATAAACAACTTTTTCTGCTGTTGCAAATTGCTTTTCTCCTCCTACACAGGTATGCACAATGGTTAACCCTTTGTGTACGTGAACAGATTGCTTAGCAATGTCTATGCACAATGGTTAACCCTTTGTGTACGTGTACAAATTGCTTAGCAACGACAATGGCATCAACTGTTTTTTCACCAGACATAACACTCAACATACAGGGCTTAAGCCTACGTCCGAAGTTCACGCATGTTAAAATCAACTTCGAAAAATTAATTCATGAAGCAAAAGGAACTTACGTTGAGCACGGCGCTTTCTCTTCTTGGACTGTGGACAGCCCATGTTTGAGCCGACGTGATCTTAATATCAGCTGCAAAATTTCCGAATTTCTTGTAACAAACTGACTGCAGTAAAGACGGAGAAACACAAAGGCACGTCCACTTGTCATAAATCCAAAACCGTTTCTGAAGGCCGCGACCAACACGGTACCCTACAAGACTTCTGATTGGTTGAAAGTTAGTCACGCCTTATACATAATTCATATAATAATGTTTCGCTAGTTTCCAAGGTTTTGCTCGTTCGTCAAGTTGCTGATTTACAAAAATTACAAATTTGTAATTTTGTCTTTTTTCAAAAGGTTATGGTAAAGTTTCATCCAATATATATTATTATTATTTTTGAACTACTAATTCTTTTCAGGTTTTGAGGAATAGCCTTTTTAAAAGTCATTTTCTAAAACAAGATTTGGAAAGAGTGCGCGCCTGACAACAAGATGCAAACAAAGGAAGTAGCTCGCTCATGTTTTTTTTTACTAAGGAAGAGGGCGAGTGTACGCGTGCGTGTAGAGAACAGTGGGCGTGGCTCTGTCGCTATACCAATCCAAATATCCCCGATTACTGCCGCGGGCTAGCTGCAGCTGTCACCCAAGTTAAAGTCGAACCATAGATCTAGAGGAGCTCCTCCAGGTCTATGGTCGAACGTACTATTTATTTACCATACTAAGTATGAGTAAACGTTTCAACTATAATTAATCTAATCCTGAGATATCGCTCTTCCGATGTCATGACATGAATCCAAATAGTGACTGAAATCTTTTCAGTTTCAAACCTAATTCTGTTTTAAAACGAACATCTCTCCGGTTCATTCACCTCATGATTTATGTCTAATTTATGTCATAAGTTTCAAACTTAAATAATTTGCCTCTTTAATGACAGCAGTACAAACGCTAAAAGAAATATTCAATAGAATGTGTTTGAAGTTTTTCACAAAGGCTCATCTTTGTCCATCCGTGGAAAACCATATGAAAAAAAAAGTTAAAATGGACTGGCTGCTCAGTCCTCAGGGAATTCGCAATTTCCCACGACGCCGTCTTCCTCTTTTAAAGATTAGGTCCTAAATGTTTTCTAAGTTGGTTAGCAAATGAGTTTGATCACGTAAATGTACAGATTTTGTTCTGGTTGACAACTCACAAAATAAAAGTTTACACAAAGAGGCCCAACTGTCAACAATTTTTATTACATGAAGACATCAAGCTGGAGAAACACTTTGGAACGTGTGTGTGTGTGGGGGGGGGCAGACACATAGAGAGAAAAACAGATATAAAAAAAAATCTCCAATATTTCACATTTTATTCAAAACAATTCTCAGAATGAGCGCTGCACATCAGAATGTCAACAACTCTCCAAAGCACTTGTTATCTCAATGCGCGTTTGAATGATTAATACCCTATGCATGGAATACAAGTTTTCCATAATGAGGAAAAAACACTATGCTCACTTCACAAAACATTATACCTGTCTCACTTAACTTTGTGCACATAGCGATGCTATTATTTCTAAAAACTTCACACAAACAAACCTGCTTTTATACAGACCACAACTATGTTGTAAAAATCATTCCATTTCTGTAGTTTATTTCTGAGGTTTAAAAGCATCCCCCTCTTTTTCCCTCAAAGACTGCAATTTGAAAATCATTAAAAACCAGATTTTATTTAAATGACTATGTTTTGTTGGAAGGCAGTTTGTATTATTTGTCCCATGACCATGAGCGAGATATGACAAATTTACTCGAATGGACCACATTCTTGAATGAACCATTTTGAATTTGAAAGCGAGGTTAGCTTTTAATTTTTTTGAATTGAGAGCATCAACGAATGAATTTAATTTCCTGACCAATTATTACCTGTCCACTCTGATTAATTAATTCACATTTTGTGATAAACCGTACCTCAGTCTTAGCCAGGTTTTGAACATAAATTCAAGGAACAGGAGACCAACAAGAATCCTCAAAATAGTCCGATACCATTCCATTAGATAGTTGATATTTTATTAAAAAAAAAAAAGTTTGAGGAACAAAACAGAAATAGTTTCCTGAGGAATACGGCCCACTGAAACAGGCCTTTTTGATTATGCACCTCGAGTAAAGAATGCAACCTGCCCGACTTGAAATGCCCCCTCACTGGCAAAGGAGAGACAGGCTGGTGGGAATTTTGTTTATCTGGGCATCCAGTACATGGGCAGAGACCATACGCTGCAACACAAATTGGTCACCCAAGTTCATCACATCCTCAGTGCACCAAAATGTGCATGAACTTGTGCTTGCTATGCTTACAGTGAGATCCCACCAAAGGACCATTGTTGCTATGTACAGGATGCCATTATTACCACACTATTACGGAGGGTGATGTGCACTATGTTCATTATATTGTTGCCATGAATAAACTAGTCAGGATCGAGACCTCAAATTTGACTGAAGGTAAGACATAAGTAACGTCCACAGTCATTTGTATAGATGATCATACAATTGTTTCACACGAAAAAGTACTAGTATTTATGAAACAAAACTATTAAGCACATAACAGCATTGCAGGTTATTAAATTGGCATCGATATAGCACCTGTCCTCTTATGGATCAACATTCGCAAGTGTTGGCCATACCTTTATAAAATACTAAGTACATACCCATAAGTATTTAGCAAATTACAAAAACTTGACAGATACCTTGTGGCAAATGACAAAAAAAATGGCTCTTAAAATAAGACAGACAACCTGTCACTTTGTGCACAAACGGGGACTGTCCATTCCATTCTATTTTGAAAACTCTTTAAAGTTTTGACTAGAGAATTTATATTGTTCAGAAAAATTATCAACTAAATGAATGCATGATTTTCCTCCTTTATAAGATTTTGCATCCGAACTCTTCAGGTATACAAAAAGACATGAGACATAAATAGCAATCACCCTCATACTGATATGTATAATGTAGGGTATTTTTCCCTGGTGACGCTTCAGTAGGATTTATAGCGGAAGATATAATCTACTCCATCTTCAGGAATGATTCCATCCGGCCCTTAGAAAAGAATAAAACATTTAAAGTTAATAAATTTATACATATTATTTGCTCATTATAAATTGGGCATTCTATCTCAATTTCCTGCTTTGAATAAACAGGTTCACTTCAAAAGTGACCTACTGAATAAAGTTGATATTCACTCTTACCCAGCTATGCAAGTTAATTTTTAAATAACATATTGGACACAGGTCAAAAGACAAAAGGGCAGATTCCTGTAACATCATTTGCATCCAATTGCAAGATGAAAAGTATGTGTAGAACATAAGCAATATGCTTGCACTTTTCATCAAAATTCATGATTTTGATCCACTATTATTTGGAGATTGAAAGGCATGCAAATTGATTTCTAGCTCACCTGTCGTTGCATATTCCCTGTTGGGACCAATCAGAATGCTCCAATACCTGTGGTTGACATCGTCATTGGCTACACCATTGAAACTGGTCACAAAATTCCCAAAATCTGTCATCTTGGATTCAAATCTAGCCAAATGTAATGAGAAATAATAGAACAATTTTTTTCTAAATCTAAGAGTGATAGCTAAGATATGTCACTTGATGCGATGTATCGGCCCCAAAAGATGTTGATAACGAATCTGTTTATTTGCAACTACAGACATCACATTTGTTACATATTGATAATATGACAATTGTCACAAGAATAAACAGCAATTAGTTAAAAGAAGGGTTAAAATGTCTTTCAACTTGGACAGAAACAAATTTCCGCTTACCTAAAGGTGCCTTGCGATTCCTCCATGGCCACTTGAAGGAATTTAAACAGCTTGGAGCCAGCCGGGGCAGTGACTGACACTGTAACCGGCTGCTGGTTGGTGTCAATGCTGTTTTCCAGGACTATCTGGATTGTGATTGGTGGGCCCGGCTGTTCTGTGGGGTCGGTTGGTTCACTGCCAGGCTGGGAGCCAGCTGAGTCTGCTGCTGAAAAAAAAGGAATGACTCTTCAAATTGAGAGAGTGGTAAAGAGAGGAGAAAGGAAAAAATGAGAGTCCCTCTAATTCTTTCTGTCTAGACTTGCCCCCTCCCATCATAAATAAGTTTGGTTCTCTCGTTGTGATTTCTTAAAATAAGGATAAAGCGTGTTGCCAACATTGTGAACGAAAATATGAACTTTTTTCATATCATTTCATCCATAATCTGTATATTTGCCTCACCAAACAATTCTGACTAGAACCAAACCATATGGTAGTTCAAACAGAATTTTTGAACACAAAACACCAGCAAAAATAAACTGTTTTCCGATAATAGAGTGGGTAATACTACTCATGCGGTCCAATATAAGACCTTCAAGAACAGAGTTCTTGTAAACTAAAGATTTCACGTAACAAAGTTGGTATGACTTCTAGAGGACACATTCATATCGCTCTCTATTTTGTCCACTCACCCTGGGTGAGGCAGGCCATCTTGATGTCCTTGACGCTGCCATGGTGACGATTGGCAAGCAGGGGTAGGATCTGCACGGTGGCCCCAAGGTTGCCAAAATGGCCGTCCTCATGCTGGGTTTCCAAGACTCGCTGCAGGGCCTCCTCGGCACGCCACACAGAGGGGGGCACACTGGCTGCCTTCAGGGCCTGTTCACATCAAACAAGGAGAGACATGTCTGTTTGATCGTCGCAAAACTAAAGGGCAGAGTAGACTCTCTGTCTTGCGAGCATTTATTCTCATTTGAAGAAACAAAACTGCTGAAAATTGGAAGATGGGTGCTCAGTAACTTTCAAAAAAGGCAAGATGTTATGTTGCAAGAGGTTTTCTGCAAGTTAATTCAAAGAACTTGGTCTTTTATTTATGTATGTATTTTCTGATTCATGAATGTAATATGAGGTTGTTCTACTCATGGCACAAGGTTCAGTGCCCACTGGTCTAGATGCATCACGCACGCTTACCTTACCGGGAAAAAAAAGTGAATTTCGACCCCTGACACTGCATGTTACAACTCTACCTTTTACATAATGTGGCAGATCAAAAGATGGTAATGGCAGAATAAAATTGATTGTATTATGACATTTTGTCCGAGCACTTTTTTGGTCTAATTTCACGCTCCACCATATTTCTAACCAAATCCTGATTTTTTTTCGCCAACACTCCTGGGCGTGGCCATGGAGCGATACTCGATACCACCACAGGTTGTGCACCCTGGCCAAGTTTGAGAGTGACACACAGTCTGCCTTCACAGACATCTTGGGCTTTTGTGTGCATGTGTGTGTGCAGAACAATAAGGCCTTGGCATTTGTAGGCATCAGCTGGACGTGAATCAAGGCACCCTTCATGCTTTTAACCAATAAGCTATGTCTTTGTATGCATTTCCTACAAGGTAGTTGACAATCAACCTGTTGATGTTATAGGACTGTCAATATCGCATGCATGCACAACATTTTTGGTCTCATAATCAGTGCAATTACTATCTTTGTCATGATTTCTGAACAGTGGTTTAGTCGATTGATATTTGGACGGCTATGGGCCTCGAGTTGGATCAAGAGAGGGCGGTAATTCCTAGAAACGGAGGCTTCTTTGGTTGGCACTGAACTTTGCTGGCTCACGAACGATTAGGAAATGCACGTCTTAAGGTCGCATCGCAACAACTGCAATGAACACTCCCAACCAACACAGCTCTTCAATTGATGAGGGGGTGCTTCTGCTCAAGGCAGATAAATGGTCCAAAAACCACTTTTGAAGACACAATATCAACATACAAATGAATTTTTGGTTAATACTTCCTTCCTGATGGAAAATGCCACGATTTTATAAACCAGCTTCTCTTCCGTCTTTTTGACATGGAATGTTGTGGCCAGATTTTAGACACATATTAAGGACACAGTTTAGGCATGTTCTCAACCTTCCTACAGGTAAGAAAATGCCCTCCAGTTTTTCAATTCAGCATCTGCATGATGGATTACTTGAAATGCTGTAGGATCAACAAAAAGGACAGGGCAAACTTGCATCCATACCTGGCTTGCAAGGGCCGTACTGATGCCGTTTCCAAATGAGGCATCATCCTGCTGTTTACTTAGAATGCAGGACATTGTCTTGTTGAACTTCTGCTCAAAGCGAGACTTGAAGGATGTAGGCACGCTACCTCTGGCACAGGACAGAGCCATCACAGACATGGATGCAACATCAGCACCTGCAAAGGACAAACAAGTAATGCAAAAAAAGCTTATGCAAGGATTTGTGCTTATAAACTAGCTTTTTTGACAAACCAAATTCTATTGAGCTTCATAAACTTTGGGTTAAAAGACTGCATCCACAGAAGTTGAGCACAATATCAGGGGTGGAATATAGGCTGTCATAAAACACAGGGCAAATTTCAAAGAGCTGCTGATGAACTTAGAGTTATAATAAGCAAACCAATTATAAGCTTAGCAAGATCAGGTTACCAGCCAAAGAACCATGCAAAGTGCATTACTTGATGAGACTGGTTCTTTGACTGGCACTTTTGATTGGCACAGAAATATGAGTAATGTTTCCTGATCACATGGGCAATAGCAGATAAAAAATATTCCCTGCTTTGAATGAAGAAGCTAGTGTTTTTTAATTGTCAATGCGGCACTTGTTTTCATTTTCTGGAGGGGGAAACTAAATCCTTTTAAAGGACCTAGATTTTCCTTATTAGAGAATGAACCTGTTTGACTTATAGGAAAATGGCAAGAAAGGAAAAATCAGTGAAGTAAAAAGTCTGTTTCATTGAAATTGCACCTCGGCCATCAAATCTATAGCAGCCGTCTTCCCTTTGTCCATTGAGCAGCTCCCGAATGTGCTTCAGCTTAACGGCACCCTGACCACTCTGGCACAGCGCCAACACCCCGAGCGAATACTGGAAATGGTTGTTGAAGTCCTTGCGGGGAAAGCGTCGCATGTTGTGCTCCAGCACCTCCACCAGGTCGTTGCCATAGAAATCCTCTGTGTTGTGGCAAGTGGCCTCCAGGGCTAGCATGTAGAGAGCCAGGCGGCCCACTGAGATTTTGGCCAGACGAGAGTGACGTTGGGAACCAGTGCCACAGCCACTGAGTCTGTTGGATCCCAGAAACAAAACAGGAAATTCAACAACCAGTCACAGTCAAATCCCACGGACAAGGGGCAGGTCACTTTCCACATTTGTGGAGGTTGTAAACCATTTGTATATTTTTGCACTGGGCAGTATCTAGAGTGAGGTTTGTAAACATTCTTGATTATTCAGTATATTATATGGGGAAAGTCCTTTAACTCAACTCCCTAAGTACTGTAATAAGAGTAAAGGGCCCTTGAAATCTTCTGGGCTTTTCAGGATAGTTTAATTTTTACTTTTATGTTTTTGAAAAGGTATGACTTTTTCTGTGAAAAGCAACGAAAAAACTGAAAACTGAACAAAAGTGTTCACTGAGAATGCTGACTTCCAGCTATTGTGTGCATATCATAGGAAAGGTTAAGTCTCCAGACTCGGAGCCACCTTTTGAAAATGTCTGACTGGGACTGGAATGGTCGCTGGGACTGCTAAAGGGCACATTATGTGATATTCTGTGGGCAATTGGTAAAAATGTTAACTTGAAGCTAGAGACAACTACTGTGTCCAAATGACTTGCTTGTAGCTTGATACTACATATGGCTCTATGATAGCGGCTGCCTCTAGTACCCACAGAATCGGGGTGTAATGTCAAGATGCAGCCACATAAATCAGGTATGGCCATACTTTGCTGATCTGCTGAGCTCAGCCAATAACTCTATCTCCAGCTGTTTGATGGCCAGCTGCGTCTCCAGCGCCTTCTCCCGATACCAGCTTTCATTGGCCAGCTGCATCGCCATGACGACGGAGGAGGTACTGATGCCACCGTTCCAGTCCCAGTCCACCTCCTGTTGCTGTAGCAACCACCTGGTCGCCCCAATGAGGGCACAAGTGACATCATCATCCACACAGGAAGTGGGTGGTGGGCTGACCTCATCGTCTGTGGAAAATACAAGCCATTAAGTTTTACTGGTAAAATTCCAAGTGGGGCACATATTCAACAAATTAGATGGTTTGCACTAGAGAGGGTACTTGATTGGTTAGCAATATATATAGTATTTGACTAGCATGGTTAGCACTTGACTAAGTACCTGACCAATTAGATGGTTGCCACCTGTGATCTTATTGAGTGGACCAATTATATGGTTAGTACTTGGTGAGTATTCGACCAGTGAAAATGGTTGTCAATTTGAGTATTGAATTTTGACCAATTAGATGATAAGGACTTGACCAAGTATTTGACCACTTAGACGACTGACATCTAACTGAATATTTGACCAATTTATATGACAAGCACTTTACAGAGTATGGTACCAGCTGTAGACTCATGTAACAGAAATGACTGTGTTTACATAATAGATTCTTGTACTTCAAACAGATCGAATAATGGTGAAATGAGACTGCCTAAGAAAATTTGACTACTTTTGTGTGCACCCAGGCTTTCAATGTGTATTACCTTCAATTAATTTGACTGATAATTTTGCGATGTATTTTGACAACCGGCTTTACTTTTTTCAAACCTAAGTGAAATATTATCGGCACTTTAAATCTCAGTCTAAAGTTGTAACTACTTATTACTCAAAGTTAAACCTTTAATTGTAAATCCATTATCACTTCTAATTTACCTCACGGCCTCTATTTGATTGATTGAATAACTTTAATTTGATTTTTGTAAAATTGAAGGGACTACCTGAAAAAATCTCAACAATATGTTTTAATAGTGGTATGTCTTTGTCAAGCATAAGACCTCATCACTTTGATGCAGTTCACAAAAGACATGTTTGAGTTCATGCCATGGATTATGATTGATCTGGGTACCAAACAAAGCTTTTGTTTGCTGAATGGTTATCAGTCTGTCCATGCATCACATAAATAGTTGTTGCCACGTAACCTTCGAGGTTACATAAACTATTTACTAGCAATGTTACAATCATTTTTGCATACAATGGGTGGTGTCAGTGTGACATAGAATTTACATGTGTAGATCAAAGGATACATTCAAGACAATGGTGAATGGGCAACTTTGGAATATGGACAAAAATGATTTGCCTGTTTTTCCTAAAACCATTCCTGTTAAAAAGTTATTATTAACGAAGTGGGAAAGAATTTTAAAATACTCATATGCCACTAAAATTTCCCCACAGTGACCTATTCAGCCATCTGAAAACTATAAAATGTCCTAACCCTGGCTACACCTATTATGAAATTCCAAAGTTCTTGCAAGTCTTACACAAAGCAATAAAATCAACAAACATAATGGGCCTAGGCCTGGGCCCTATTTGTTATTTATAAATGGCATAAATAACCTTAAAGTTGAAGAGGAGCATGCCCAGGCCTACGTCCAAACTCTACTGAATCTTTTTCTGCAAGTGGACACGTATTCCAGACTCACCAAGACCAGCCACGGGATTGTGTTCCTCTCCAGCATTAACTTCTCCTAAATCGTTAGCCCCTTCCCCCAAGTCGGCGTTGAAACCCGAGAGCAAAGCCAACCAAATAAAACACGGAGCAAGAAGACCCTCCATGGTTGGAAGAAGTGTCCATCAGTTGCACGACGCAGTAAGTTCACGCAAGAAAATGAACTTGTTGACCTTGCCCGCGCCGTTGCACCGTGTACACACGTACATGTACATGTACATGTACATGTAAACGGAACGCGTACAACTCGCAATTTGACATGATGTGCGTTGAAACGTGATGAACTTCCGCGTGCGTGCGTGATCCTTTGATGGCCGGCCGCTGAACCATGGAGGAAGGAACTGCAGTCGCTGTAAATTTGGGGTCAGAGATTGTTTGCGGGTCCGGGTCGTGCCATGAGCAACCGGACCTGGGAATTGCAGAAACTGTTGCATTTCGTCCCAATTTTTTACAGTTCTCATTCACAAACGCCCTATGCTTCTTCTGTTTTTTTAAATAAATAAATTATTTCTGTTGTAAATTTCTTTCCATTCAATCACTACATTACGCCCTTACGAAAAAATCCTATAGGATAGGGTCTTATAAGGTATGAAAAAGATTGTAGAAAACTCTATAGGATTCTTATAAGACATGTAAAGGACTGCACATATCTCTGTAGGATTCCTGTGTAGCATGTAAAGGACTGCACATATCTCTGTAGGATTCCTGTGTAGCATGTAAAGGACTGCACATATCTCTGTAGGATTCCTGTGTAGCATGTAAAGGACTGCACATATCTCTGTAGGATTCCTGTGTAGTATGTAAAGGACTGTAAAAGATCTATAGGATTTTTACTGAGTTTTATAGGCCTAGCTGTTCTAAAGGACTCTTCTAAAACTTTTTATAGGATTCCTGTAGAAATCATAGGGGAATCCTATAGCATTGCAATAAAAAAATCCTATAAGAAGTGACGAAAAACGTAGGTTTTTATAGGATTTTTCTTATAGGAATCCTATAGGATTTTTTTGTAAGGGTGAGTTCCGCTGGATAGAACCGCCGAGCCTTGAGTCAGAGGCTTTACTGGGTACTAGCCTCTACGGCTGGCAAGCCATCGGTAGGGTGCAAGGACATAGCCGTAGGTCTGATACACTCTGACAGAAAACGCGACCAGCAGCTGCAGTGTAACTCGTATGCAGACGGAACCAATGGTCAAAAGTTTAGCTACGATGGTCACGTGATAGTTGAGGAGGGAGGGGAACGAACCTCTTTTAGGAAGTTCGATCAAATGGATCAATGTTTTATGTCCTCTGTTACTTTGGGGTCTCCCAATGACTCTCTCTCTGTCTTCGCTGCACCTGCAGCTTCGCCCTTGAACCATTTTAGACCTTTTAATGTGAGGCTTAAAATGAACAAGGCTCTCATCTTCGGCTTCAAAATAATCAAGGTTTGATGCCTCTGTAGATTATCGAATCACAGAGCCAGAAACATTGCAACGTCTGGGTCCCTGTACTTGACAGGGCCAACTAGCCAAAAGCAACCGACAGAACAAAAATGGTGGAACCCCCCCCCCCAAAAAAAAGTGGGCAAAAACATGTTCTCCCCAAACTGCCCCTCCCACTTAAAATAGCGATAGACTTTTCTTCTAAAGGAAGAAATTATATTTTAAAAGACATCCTCATCAGTATCTTGTAAGAGACTGAAGACTAGCGTTGCATGGGCATTAGTCAGGGAAGCGGGAAAATGGGTATAACTTAAACTGTGAAACATAATGAACGGATATTCAATACAAGATAGAAGAGTATTTAATTCCCATTTCAAAAAATCTCCATTCATAAATGTAGCGCCATATTGTTAATACTTGTATGACACAGCATTACATTAAGGCCTGGGTCTTGTCAGTAACACGAGTGTGCATATAATATGTACAGGTAGAAGTGTATTCATGTATTCTATATTTATATATAAAGATGATTCATATAATACACATTATTCAAAATGCCAATAGTATTGTGTATTTCCAGTGACTATATTCTCCAAAAAAAAAAAAAATCGGCTCTCCTTGTACTTTTCTTCTCAACATCAATCTACAAAATGCAATAAATAGAAAATTGCACAGTGTGTCCATAAGCAGTTTCTTTTACAATAATTACAGTGTCTCTACATAGATCCACAAGGCCATGTCTGATTTCCAGGGTTCGAGGATTGGCCAATTCCAGAGTACTTGCTCAAAGCGAGATGGTGGTGCTTTTTTTTAGCACCTGTGCATGATCACCAATGAACATTGAGAGCACATGACACAGCAAAATAAAGCCCTGTGGAACATGCTACGCAGATACATCTGCTCTCAGCAATAATTAACACTTGTCTAATTTAAAGGCCCTGTCCAATTTACTTGACTGTGGCTTGAACTTATGAATGAGCCTGTGGTAGTGACCGCAGCAAGTTCTCATAGTTGGGCTAGCGTTATTTCAAGCCAAGCCAATTTCAAGTAATTCAGACACTGCTCTGTCAAATTGGCCTTAGTCTGGTACCCCTGCATCACTCACAAACTAATCAGCAATTTTCATTACCTGTACCTAGTTACCCCAGAGACAATTCAATCACGGTTTTTGGCTCTGCCAGTGGCTTTCAGCTCCAGTTTCCTGAGCTAGGTTCTTGGATAACACACATTGGCAAAAGTCAGTTTATGATGAACAGCAAACGTAATACCAACCCAAAGTTATGTTTCAACTCGTTTGAAAATCTGAGGCCTGCAAATGGCTCTGTGTCCACAAAGAAGCCCGTGATGAGGCAAAAGATGTCAGAAATGGCCACAGACTTTGTTTTCAGTAAAGTAACCTGCAATCAAACAAAAAGCTGCATCTACAAGTTTTGTCTGTTGCTGGCTGGCAGCTGCCACTTTCAGAGGCAGCATTTGATGGTGTCATGATGCTAAGGCTACCAGACCAAAATCTGCCTAGGGCAGCATCCAAATCTGTTGTCTAGAGCTAGGTCCAGGACTTCACTCCATAGGAAATGCATTGAGACACCAAGACATTAGACCTAGCCCTAGCTCTGAATGCCCATTTCGGACATGGCCTAAGGCAACAGAGTTTAGACGAGTGCTACTGAACAATGTACTCTAACAAGAATATTGAATATGGATACAGGCTACCAGTCTGAAGCCACAGCCAGGATCAACTTCAGATAGAACTAAACCAGTTCATTATTTTTCTCTATCAATTTTCGCTCCTCTTTTTTTTTACACAATGATGAAATTATCTAAAATACAATTGCATATATAGTAAACAGTAAAAACCTTGGCATGCCCGGTTCATCACATGATAAAAATTGAAGATTTATTGATAACACAATCAGCACCCTTTAACTGGAAAGAGATTTTGAAACAGGATTTGGGCAAATCAAATTTCAATGTGCCACCAGCAGCAGAAAAAAAAGTCACATGACAAAAATGCACAGCCACCATCCAAAACATACCAAGACCAGCAACAACGTCTGACAAAAAAAATTTCGAAAATTGCATGCTTGGAATTGCAAATGTTTTGCTGTTAGCAATGAAATTAACATAAATCCTGCCCAACTGATTTTTATTCCCTTCTCAATTAATCAAGACCTGGATTAGATGCAGCCAAGAAAATGTGATTCCCAAGTGCATACATGAAATCGAAGGAATCTTCTGATCAACAGTTTTCCACTCATAAAGTACAAAATATCCGAGTTGAATTTGAAAAAGCACACATCAATCCTCCCATTTAAAGTTGATTAAACTTGAGAAAAAGTGAACAGCAAAAACCAACTGACACGACAAGACCCCCTAGGTACTTAGAATTGAAGCTGACAGGGTATAGCACCACTTATTTTACAAAGGCTCATTCAATGTTTATAACAGCAAAGCATGAATAACAAGAAATATTGAATTCTAACATTGAGATAAAAAGACACTTTTTTTTCTTCAGTAAATGTGATCTGCAACAATTTTGACAAAGACGGGTACATTTTTTTTCCAACTACAGTTTAAGAAATTGGCAGTCAGCCTATAACAAATGGCTTGTTGGAGAGCTGTCAAACTTCAAGTAAGCACCTTCAGGAAGGGGGCTAAAATGTGATATTACGATGGAAATAATTTTCTTCACAGGATTCAGACTGTCACTTGGAGTTTAACAAAAACGAATTTTTCAGTCAAGATGCAAGCTCATACAAGTGCTCGAAATGCTAATCATAAACAATACAGCAGTGTGATCATTGGTTTATTTAGATCCCAGAAGGGAAATGATCTCGAAACATGAGGGCATCTTGAATTTAGAAAGAATTTGAGGTCAATCAGAAAAATATGAAATCTCCCAGCAGGCGTAGGCCGATCTTCTAAATTATACAGATTGCCAAACAACTGCTAAGTGAGATGGGGGGGAGGAGAAGACAACTTGAAAGCAATGCGTACAGTCTCAGCCTTTCCAAAATTTGCATATTTGCCAAACAGAATTAAACGGCAACAACTACCCAAACCATACTGACAGCTGATACACATTTTATATGTATTCTCCTGGCACTACACACAAGTGGGTCTACTTGATTTCAAAATACATCTTACATTAACAAAAAAAATGTTTGTACAATATAACAGAGCCACAAGTAACATATGATACAAAGCAGGGTATGTGGTGAATAATGTGTAGCACAGGTTAAAAAGTTAGGCGTGTTACAAGTGTGCCTATTGTTTGTTTTTCGTAAAAAGGAAAGGAAAGGTCACTTGAACCCAATTCAGTGTTTCAATTTGCGATTTTTTGTTTCTTTTTTTTTCAATTCTTTTTTTAAGTTCTCTATTGTCTGAGATGCCTTACCAAGGAAACCAGGTTTCTTTCTTTGTTTAAATACACATATTTTCCCAAAGGCAATGCGACACTTCTCCATATAACCAAGACATGGTGGCAACAATTAATTTCAAATAAACACTGACTAGAGGCATTTCCAGGTGTAAAGTTGTTCAACTTCAGAATTTTTTCATTGACTAAAAAATGGTTCAAATACTCCCCAACCCCCCCTTCCTCCCATGTTCAGAGGTGTGTCAATAACGAGCATGCTGCCTGTGCATTACATGTACTTCCTATGCTGTCAAATTCTTTTCTTCAATATGAATGTTTATTAAGTGTGTCGGCATTTGAACTTGCTAGTATGGTATCATGGGGCAACGTTAAATAAAATATTCTTTTTTAACCCCTTCTTACCGGGAACCGGTAAGAGCCGCTGTAAAAATTGAGGACCCCCAGCCCGCTTTTCCGCGATTATTCTTGAGCGAACACTGTAAAAGAAGGCATACCCTGGCTCTTGTATATATGGTGATTGGCTTTGGTGAGTTGCCAAGAAATGAAACGGCTAAATTTGCATCATAATCACCAGCTTCACAATAGTCCCCGCTTTGAAAAGAGGCAACGGGAATGTGGAAGCATGAGTAGAGCCTAATGCCACCGAACAATGAGCCTTTTCACCGTGTAAATCAAAGCGTGCAGAGCACGCAGGGCCACAAACCGAGAATTTGCGGTTTGGCAGGTGGCCTTCGTGGTCAAGTGAGGCTGGAATTCTTGGAGTTGGCTTTCAGAAAAAAGTCCCGGCGTCAAGGGGTTAATATACATCATCATTTGACAGCTACATGAAGCAAGAAATACACACACCCTCATCTACCAGGACTTATGGGAACAGACCATGCATGGTATCCAACATGTAATGCAGGCGAATTCTGTATGTGCCACTTCAAACCCACCCCCCAAATAGTTTTCCAATTTTTTTTTCTAGAATTGATAGGCAGAATTGATAGGCATATGTGTGACAATGAAACAAATGCGGCAAAGAACAGTGCACTAGAACCCTGATAGACTCGTGCCAATAAGTAGTTAAACTAGCATTTAAGCAATCACCACAGTGACTTACGGGAACAAGACCAAGATGGACACAGATTTTAAGTTTACACAGACATATATAAGGAATTAGAAATTCTCTCCCATTTTTTTCACACCAATTTCAGGCATTACCCATTACAAATGCATTTCCATTTTATGGTTTCCAGTTTTCTGCAGTCACAAACTACCCTCCAGAGAAAGTAGTGACACTATAAGACGGATTCTGCAGAGCGTGACAGGTGTAAGGGGTGGGAGGGGCTTCTGTGCAGACCACCCCTTTTCTTGGGTAATCTGTTTAGAGTCTTGATGATGTCGGTGAATTCCGGTCGCTTCTCTGGGTTATAATTCCAGCACATCATTAGGACATCCTATCAAGGATTAAACACATTCCAAAAAATATAGCATTCAAACAGAGCAGAATGATTTTCTCAAATTACAAAGCATTCACAAGTCCACTTATTTCACTTTTCAATATTCAAGCATGTAACAAAAGTAGCCATCAATGCCATCAACTGACAAAAAAATTAGATTTACCTTGACATCTTTGGACGCTTGGAGGTGTGCGAGGGGCTGCTTGATGCCTTTTCCCACCCGCCAGATAATGGACTCTGCCAACTCCTTGTGAAATGGTAAGCAGCCAGCTAGTAGCTCGTACCAAATAGTGCTTGAAAAGACAAAAGAAAAACAGACTAACACTGCTAACTAGAAGCTGGACTGACACCTGAATACCATCACTGCTACAGGTCCAGTAACCAAAGGAAGGTCATTAAGGTTTGTGCCCATTCAGATGAAAATTGGTCATGCATTATCTGTGACACACAAAATTGACCCTGTGGACTAACATGACTAAGCCACATAGGACAGAAACAGTGAACAGAGAGGGAACAAAGGATTTCACAGTCTTTGACAGTCAATCGATTATTCAAACCCAATCTTCCTAAGCCTGTGAGCTTAAATTTATGAGAAAAGGCAACACACTGCCTTGTCTACTGAGGTATGGCTATTCATGACTGTGAGTATGCACACAGTGCCACTGTTTCGTAACAAAGTACCTGTTCTCGTTTGTGCAAAGAATAATCGTGTAAGATGGGGGAAAATGCCACCCAAAGAGCAAGAGGTTGACCTACCCAAACGAGTAGATGTCCGATGAGGTGGAGAAGGGCAACTCGCTGTCAGAACTCCCACTGGCATCCACTCGCAGGGCTTTTATGAGCTCCGGGGCTAGGTAGCACAGCCAACCATCTGGGATGACCATCACATTAGGTCGCCTGCAGGGAAAGAGACAACAAAAGGAGAAGTTCCCTATGACTGCATTGGTGCAAACTGTGATTGAGGGTGTAGGACACAGGGACAGAGGTGGTCCACAACATACTGTCCTAACAAACTACAACTTATCAATGTTGACCCTCTCAGGTCCTTCAAAATCCAACAAATTGATTTTGGAGGATTTTGAAGGATTGAGGAAGACAGATTGGGTACTGGATTGCTGTTACTTTTTATGGGACTTGATGCTTCTTGATAGTACAAAGGATGTGCCATAGGTTTCATGCATTGTGGAGGATTTCAGAAACTTCAATTTCTGGAGAGTTGGGGTCAATGCAATGATATGCAATAAGTTTGATAACTCAATGGTTCATGAAAAGGCCAAAGGTAAAATCAAACAATCCATTTTGGAGAAAAGCAAATCTTGTTTGGCAACAATCAAATACCTGCTCTCTCTGGATAGCCTCATGATGCTAAACAGGGCGAAGTCTGTGATGACCACTTTGCCGTTCTCCAGGAAGATGTTCTTAGATTTGAGATCCTTGTGAATGATGCCCTTGGCATGTAGATAACCCATGCCCTGTAAGATACACACTCTTTCAGGTTGTTTCTTTTAAAAAATAAGACTTAAACATGTATATACAAGTTTTCAAGATATCTGCAAGAATTCCAATGGCTAGTCGCCTCAGTTGTCCAATGGTCTTAAGGATCACACTGCTGAGCAAGTGGTCTTGGGTTTAACTCCCTCAGATGCAAGCCAGAGACATTTTCTGTGCCAGCTCTGAGACAGCAGTGAACTCACAGTGCTGAAAACACCACCACTTAGAGGGGAAAAGCCATGCTAACTGATCACACTTTTCATTGCCTCCTTTCTAGTGAGCTAAAGCGAACTCAAGCAATCCACATAAATTTACCTGTGCAATCTGCGTCGCCAAGACGATGACCTTGTTCATTCCAAACCGATCCCCCCTCTGGTGTAGTCTCGTGTACAGTGTCATCCCCCTGCACAGACTGTGATTGTCAAAGCAACCAGCATGTCAACAAAATGAAAGCCGTATAGCAATTATTGATTTATCAAAGGCATTGAAACTGGATTGCGATTCCATGTTTGTGCATAAACCAATGGAAAACTCAAAACAGTAAAATGCATATTGGCCCGTTTTCCATTTCGGTTTATCAAACCAAACCCGCTTGGATGAGAGAAAATTTTCACAATACGGGCGATTCACAATAGTGCGCCACCAATAGTTTGCAACACGGCCAATCATAACGCGCGAAATTTGTTGACCCTTTTCAAACGCACACTGGGTCGACAAATTTCGCACATTGTGATTGGCCAACGCGTTGCAAACTCTTGGTGGCGCACTACTGTGAATTGCCTGTATTCATTATTCATTAACACGAGGCTCTAGACTACATTTGGTAACCCTTACTCCACTACAATTATCAAAACATAGACAGCTTAACCCCTTCTCATCGGGAAGCAGAAAGAGACGCTGTAAAAATTGAGATCCCTCAGCCCTCTTTCTAGCTATTATTCTCGGCCCACGCTCGAGCGAACACAGCGAAAGGCAGACCCTGGCTCTTGTATATATGGTGATTGGCCTAATTTGCATCATAATCACCAGCTTCACAATAGTCCCCACTTTGAAAAGAGGCAACGGGAATGTGGAAGCGTGAGTAGAGCCGCATGCCACCGAACAATCAGCCTTTTCACCGTGTAATTCAAAGCATGCAGAGCATGCAGGGCCACAAACCGAGAATTTGCGGTTTGGCAGGTGGCCCTCGTGGCCAAGCGAGGCTGGAATTCTCGGAATCGGCTTTCAGAAAAAAGTCCTGGCGTCAAGGGGTTAAAGGGTACAGAGAAATCTACACTAGCATACTGCTTGACATGACACGCCCTCTCTACCACTAAGCTCATGCCGCCTACATCAATTCTTACTGAAAACTCTATGCCTCCCAATACGTGATACAATACATGATGGAGAATGATGCCTAATTGACCAGTTATTAGACAGACCACCTTTGCACTGAACTGGTAAGCGTAAAGCACAGCTGAGATATGTAAACAGTACAAATTGTATTAATTTGGCTTTGTGTGGGGGTACAGGTTTTGGCCTGATGCAAAGCCCAACTACTATAACTGACTGCTTGTGGTACCTGCTCCGGCACTGGAATCTACCCAGCCACCTGATCCGGGCAAACATTCAGAGGTCAAGTACTTAAGATGTCCACTGGTAAGCACAAAGTTGTAGGTTTGAATCCCATAAAACCGTTTTGATTTTTTCAGAACCCTTAGACCACATTGAGAATAAAGTGCAAGTATATAAGTTGGTTTAAGAGAAAAAACTACTATAAAATTAATAGTGAGGACCTCACCTTGTTACAATGGCTAGCTGGGGTGGCTTCAGGTAGGTGCCCATGAACAGAACAACGTAGTCATGCCTTGTCTTCTTAAACTGGGAGACCTGGTTTGACAAGAATAGACAAACAGGCTAATGTATTGACTAAATCTGTTTGAAAAATTGTACCACGCTAATCCTTGCCTTGCAAAGCTTCACAGTAGCTTAAAGGAGCAAACTCTTGATGTTATCTTGCTGGATCTCTCAAGTCCGTAAGAGAAGAGCGAAGTTTAGCGCAGCAGGATTTGAATCCCCAACCTCCACAATATGCACCAGTGCTTAATGAAATGAACTGTCCAAACCTAAAATTGGCAATTTCTGGACTTGCCAAGAAAGGGACCACTGGCAGAGCCAGAGGGCTCAGTTGACAGAGGGAGGAGCACCCACACTGGTATTCTGAGGTCACGGGTTCGAATCCAACTCGGGTAAAGTGTCGTCATTCCTTCGACGGGCTCTTTGCTCCAGGTCTACTTGCGAGTGCCTACCTCTGTTTTGAAAGCCTGCAGTTGTTCCTCGTCACTCATGTCAATATCTAGCATCTTGACAGCGACATCGCCGTGCCATCTGCCCCTGAAGTAAAGACAAGCAAGTCAGCTGACGATAGTTGGAGATAATTTACATCTCAGAGACTGTTTGTGGTTTTCATTTGTGATTATCCTCAGTTTAATACATAACAGGTAGCTTCCAACGAATGTCTCAAAGTATTCCTTAATTTTTGCTGTTCATAAACCCTTGAGTTCACCTTAAGCAGCAGTTCAAGATAAGCCTAATTTATTTGAAAAGTCAAAGCCTCTCATTTATACTCCTTAGTGGAGCGATGCTTCTTGCTGCAGTAAAGTGCCTTGCCCAGAAACACATATATTACATATATATACAGGTTTTGAACCCACAAACTGTCCAATGAGCCAGACACACTAACCTTTCCAATGACACCCAACATCATTTAAATATATACAATAAAACATTGAGTACGGCAGAAATGTTCAATATCAAACAAAATACAAAATTTACAGAAAATTCCACAATCGAACCGTGTGACAAAACTTACTTGTAGACTGGTCCGAATCTCCCCGTTCCAATTAATTCGGTGATTTCAAGTTGGTCCGGGGGAATGTCCCACTCCGATAACACATTGGATTTATGCTGTACGGAAGGGCAAAAACTTTCATCTCAGATACACACCTTAATTATAGCTAATATTTATTACAACACCTAGCCCACCTGTTCAAACTGTTTTCAAATTCTTAACATTACAAACATTCTTAAACTTCAGCCATCCCCTTCCCTGGGGTAATTAATTAACCTCTTTCCGCTATTTTGATTGTGTTACTTTTAAAAAGTATGAAGGAATAAAAATGCAACGGAAGCATCTTTTGTTTTCAGCAAAAAAGACCTAGACCTGAATCCTGACCCCAATCAGAATTTCTCCTGACACCCTGCTGAAAGCAATAAACCCACCCGAGCGGAAACAAGAACCCAGCTGACAGCCCCCAAAAAGCATCTAAAGTACAAGTGTTACATTTCAAAGCACTGTGCAGGGTATTGGATAAACACTACTTTGGTTCTACACAGTACCAGACTACACTCAGCAAACTGCATGGACTGCCTAAAGCCGATAATACATGTATATGCACCTGTGACCGCTGTTGCATTCTGCTGAATTGCAAGCACTGGCGGCAGAAAAGGGGTGGCCAAGGGGGCCAGAAGCCCCCCCCAACACTTTTTCCACTGGGGGCACAATGCCCCCTCCCCTACTATTTGCAGGGGCTATAATGGGGTGGGGCTTAATGGATTGGCCTATTAATGGCTGATGCCTGGTGGGCTCACAACTGGCCTCCCACTTTGAAAATTATTCCGCGGCTGATGGATTCAATTGACAATAAGCAGAGAATAGACATTCAAGGAATAAGCACAAGAACTAACTGACTAAAATGGAAATGCGATGAAATATAAGAGCTTTTGGGGTCAAGTGATCTGGGGGAGGGATGATGGCAACTCCCTCTTAGTGGATCAGGAAGGGTTCGTTTTGGGGAACTTACGCTGTTCTTCCTGTGCAACACTTGGTCCGCCATATCCACATCATCGATGCATTCTACCTTTTCTGGCAAAGTCCGCTCTGAATCCGTGAATGGCTACAAAGGAACGAGACATTAAAAAACCTTCAGACGTGAACTTCACAGACTTTTTTGTTTGGTTCGGGACAAAAATGGGGGAAGGGGTTGCATGCATTTTTCAGTCCTGTAAAAGGCCTAAATTGAGAGTGAAAGTACTTACATCGTGAGAGTCGTTTGAGTTGTGCGAATCTAGGGTGATTGTTTTATCACTGTTGATTGAGGCATGGAAGGCATCCCTACAAAAAGAATACGAAACGTTACATGCAATTACATTTTAAAAAAAAAATGATTATACTTTCGGCAACAGTCAATAAATACGTTAAAATGTCTTTCAAGAGCTTTACTTAAAAGATTTTGTTGATTTGTTTACTTTCTTTTAATGTTTCAGAAATAGAAACCATTTAGTGATAGTTCTCCTTTGGTGTATGTCCTTACCGGTATGAGTCAAAGTTAGGGTTCAGGAGGCCATTTGGCGCAACATCTGTGACAAAATAAGAGATTTCATAATAATAATGAAAAGTCAAGATAAATCAACAGTTCAACTTAAAAATGCCTTCCAAGATTAAGCACACACAAAATTTCTCACTGAACAGTACTTCCCACAAATCTTGGATAACAGGGTAGATCTGCATTGTCGATATGGGCTATGTGTATGGCTAATCACTGACGTACATATACACATGTATATGTATAACAACGGCAAAAACCAAGCTCCAGTCACAAATACCATAGTTAGATATGACATGATGTTAAAGAGCTCAGGAGTGAAGAACTGCAACATATTGAGGGCTAAATAGCCAGGATGTCTCTATTTTTACGAAACGCTTGAAACAGCAGCAGGAAAGAAGAAATATAACTTGCCTGGAAACTGAAACTGTGGTTTGTTGTGGTCAACGTGCGGTGAGGGGTGAGCTGGGGTGGGCGGAGTTGTACTGGAAGAGGAGGCGGTGAAGGGAACTGGGCTGGAGGAGGTGGAGGAGTTGGTGGAGGACGGGTTGGAGCTGGACTCGCCGTGGGAGAAAGCCGGCACCTGCAGTGGGTAACGATGGTCTTGGCCAGGCTGAGGTAGGCTGGCCTCCGAGTGGGCTGTCGATTGAAACAAAGTAATGCAGGCAATCAACTTTTATTTACATCATATTGGAGAAAATACTTATGAAGGATTCCACACTCACAGACGACAGACATGATACAATGTACTTAGACTCCAAAACCCAGGTTTATGCTGTGGTCAGAATGTAAACTGAAACTCGACACAAAATCAACTTCATTTTAATTTTTGGATTTTGTTTGCCCTGCCCGACGTGTATTTTAACACTGTATGCTCAGTGTATGCCCTGAAGGCTTGTGAAAAAAACCAAAAGTGTACTCAGGTGTGACTCGAACTCGACCTCCTGCTTACTAGTGCAAACGTCTTAACCACTCGACCACCGAGCTTGTCAGTGTCGGCTGGCTGGTTCGAGTCAGATGTAGCAGCGGGTACTGCAAACAAGTATTATTTGTGTATTTGGCCAAAATGACAGATGCCTTTTACATCACACCGCATAAACAGAGAATGAAAATTCCTTACCTGCTCTTCTTATTACAAGTGGCGATGGCACCCCACCTTCTGTACACAAGAAAATAAATGTAAACAAATCATTAGTTTTTATGCTAAACTTTACAATGCTGGTACCTAACACTGTAAGCTGGCAATGCAATGTTACAAGGGCGCATATCTGAGCTTGGATCAGGAGATGCTTTTTCAGACAGAGACTGTGACCACCCAAGCCCCTGGATATCTCCAAGCACTGTGCTCAATCTGATGACAAAAGTGTAGAGACTGCCAAGTCTCAGAGAATACCGACAACTTAAGAAAGAGGTCCTTGATCAACAAAATCCAACTAATGGTAGGTACTGACTCGATTTCGCATGGTTACGCTTAATCACACTAAGCCAAGACCATTTTTTTTAGCTCAACAAAACGGACGGCAACAATCAGACCCACACCTGAATTGTATAACATTGTGTGCATCACCAGTGTAATACTTACTTCCGTATCTGTTCTCGAACTTCTCGTACTCGTAGGAGTCTTTGAAGACCTGCTCATAACCCCGCGGCAGACCGCAGGAGCGAACCTTCTCTGCCAACGGCTGGCACTTGTTGTGACAAACATATCTTCACACAAAAACCCAGACAAAAACACTGTTGCAGCTGTGTCAAGTAGATTTACTCAGTTACTCTGTTCACACGTAAGCTAGGTTTTATCAGAACAACTTTATGTACAATTTCAAAGCTCTGAAGTACTGTTAAGGCCTGGGGCCAATTTTCTGGTACTGTTAAGCACCTAATTTTATGCTTACAGTGGCTCCGCACATTTCATGGTCACTGTAAGCAGTAAGCAAAGCAAAAGGCACACTTACCATGGATTAACTATTTGCTTAACTTAAGTGACAAATCTCTAAGCGTGCATCCGTTGGCACAAAAACACCAAGCACCACCATGAAATAGTGCTTACGGTTAGCAAAATTTCATGCTACAGTTAGCAGGACTTTTAGTCTAACTGTTAAGCAGCGCCATGAAATTGAACCCTGATGAGATGCTAAACAAATTTTTACTAGTCTGTTCTTGAACTGAATTGCCAATGTCATAGGCTCCTTCATTCCTCTCTTTGATTCCGAGCAGTATTCTGTAGGACTTGTTTCAATACCAATACATTTTTTGAAGACTTGCAAAATTTCTCTTTGGAGCTCATTGTGAAAAAACAAACAAACATGTATTCAAAATGGTGATAAAAAAATTAAGAACAACTTCATCGAAAACAGCAAACAAAGCAGATTTTCTATTTTTCCCAAAAAGTATGACCCACAATCATCTCCCCTGAACTTACTTGCAATCTTTGCATTTGTAACCGTGAAGCATGATTTTGTGGCAGTAGTCACATGTCAATCGAGGAAAGAACTTCTTTCTTCTAAATCTAAACGATGAAAGAGAAGAGAAATTGAGAAGATTAAATAATGTGAGACATTTTCTTGATGAATAATACAGACTTGCTTTAAAAAATTATCACTGCTTCAGATAATTCCCTAGTTAGAAAAATGATATTAGATTATGCTTCCTTGATTTATAAGATTTGGAGTTTGAAACTTATTTCCATTGAAGGAAAATAAATCCTTCACATGGTACTAACCTGTGCTTGATGGAATGTACCATGTTGCTCCGGGGGGCTCTGGGAGAACGAGGGGGAACAGCCAGTGTGTCTGAACAGAGAAAAGGGCAACAAATTTCAAGATCCTTCTCAATCTTCCTTGAGATGTTTTCCCACGCAATGATGGTAGCACATTAGGTAAGGTTAAGGATGTTACACTGAGTTACAACAAAACTCACATTCAAACTTAAGCCTGTCTCGTGCAAACTTAGTACCATAGCCATCAGTTACTCCATGCAGACAATTAGACCCAAGAGACTGTCGCTGCACTCTTCAACCTATGTACATGTACAACTACTGCGTAACTGTAGCAGTGCATTTTTCAATGAACTTTTGTTTCAACACTTCCATGCTGATGAAATTCTTGTTTTTGCAATACAAATTGGCTCGCTTATTCTTGTTTTTTTCTTTTTTTTAAGCCACTTTTTCCTTTTTTGTAAAACGGGAAAAAAAATGGTCCACGGAGATGGCAATAACTTCAAAGAATATATGACCTACATGTACATATAAAACGTATGTGAGTTCTATCAGCTGAAAGGGGTGCTTTCAGTATAGATGTGCTGAAATTGACAAAGGGGGGTCCTATACTAACATTCAACTGAAAAATTGCGCAAAGATCCCCCCAAAACTGAAAATTATGACAAATACTCGAGATACTTTTTTACAGATTCACTTCTTTCTAGATAAGAAGCTGAGAAAAACAATATTACTTTCTCCATGTGATAACCGTGTAACAAGGAGCAAGGGATTGTTTTTTTCTTCTCTTATCCAAGACGAAATCTTGAGAACTTTGATATACATGTATAAAGGCTGGGTTTGTATGGTACCGGTACCTGTTCTAAGACAAGATTCGGATTTGCTTAGCGAGATGGCTCCATTGTACGGTGTTCTCCCTTTTTGAAATAATCCAACAGGAGGTGACTCTATGGAGAGGCATATTTGGCATGGTCAGTTCGGTTGTGTAATCTACCAGGAACTGGTTCACAATTTACTCAACAAGCAAGCTGCGGGTTAGTTGCTGCAAGTTCTTCATGTTCATTTCCCCCAAAACCCAGCTGAATGGAAAAAAATATGCCAAAAAGGGGGCATGATATTGCATGCTTATAATTGTGCCGCTTTGGAGTTTTTGCAGGTGATTTGCAAGACTTTGACATGTTTGAATGATTGGTGGGGATGCATAGGGTCGGTGCTGAGAGAAAGAGTTGACCTATTACTAAATGGCTTGACCTCCAAAGCTTAGCAGAGATTTGTTAGATTTGTGCAATCGGTTACAGTGTTGGAGTTAATCCAATGCAAGTCCATCACAAGTCAAACTGCAAGCAGCATGGATAAACCATGACAAAGGACTTATGGATTGAGACTTTGTAATGGACTCAACTACAGTGCTGATGAGTTACAGTGTAGTAATATGTGACAATAAAACCATGCAAGTAACACAAACAAACAAAGGAGTTGGATCACACAAGATGGAGAGATGCTTGGGTGTTACAGACTTAGGCCGTGTCCGAAACGGGCTTCCAGAGCTATGGCTAGGTCTATTGTCTACGCGTCTCCACGCATTTCCAATGGAGCGGAGACCTAGACCTAGCTCTACACAAGAGATTAAGATGCAGCCTTACAGACCGATCCAAGAATTAATATCACAGTATACTGAGAATGACCACCAAGCTCTGCTTCAATCCACCATTTTGCATCAGTGCTGTAGTCGAATCCATCACAAGTTCATTCCAAGTCATCCTCTCCTAAAGTCACAAGTGATTTCAAATGAGCAGTGACCAAAGCATGTCACTGTTCACCTTGTAACTTGTGCCTGGTCTTGTGAAAGGACCTGCGACTGGACTTGACCACAGCACTGCTCGGCATCCACTATTACTTGGAGGGGGGGTGGCATTTTGCCAAAAAAGGTCTGTAAGAAACATGATTTTTTTTTCCCCCATATGAAATTCAAAGATAAGTGGGTGAAGGAATAAATTGAGGTCAACTAACATGTACATGGGACAATATCTGTATCTAAACCTCTACAACTGAGCTGCTCATAATTATTGCATTCAAACGAGCGGTTTTGTTATACATGTATCATTGACACAGCCGGTTCACAGACTGATCACTACCAGCATCACACAGGTTGCAAACACAATGCACACAGCATGGTTTCATTACATGCAGTTAATCATGTACAATGCCATGAATCACGAGGGAACTCAAGCACACACCTAGCAACCAGCATGCGCAGAACACTGGCAGGACAGATATAGCTCTAAATTGTGACAAATCTGAAAGGTGAACAGTTCATCTAGGAACATTTGCTTTGAAGAAGGAAGTTCCCGGGTTACGCTTTCAGTACAAAGCCACAAATCTTCAATCTGCTTGGCAGACAAAGAAAATTACCCAAGTGTAATTGCTGAATAAAAGTCAGCCCCAAATCAGTCACAAGCAATAAAGATGATATATTTTCGGATGGCAAAATTTGGCTCACGCGTTGTGCATGACTGTCAGTGGCTTGACATTAAATACTCCAGTGAGTGTAGGCAACTAGCTGATGCATTTTTGAAGGATGATTTGCAAGATAACTTGTTTCAAAGAAATGTCCTTTCCATCTCAAGAGATCTGCCAGTTAAGGTAAAACTGAGCCTTATTGTTAGCAAATGATGTTAGATGCTATTAGTTAAAAGCTCTCAAAGATTTTCCACAGCAATGTTTTTAAAAAAGATATGTAAATAAATGAAAAAATTATATAACTAAAAACCTTATACAATCCACAGTGAAAATGGTGTGAATTACACTTGTACATAAACATGAATGAATCAATGGGGTGCCGTTTAATACATCTGAGGAAGTGAACCTGGTACCCACTTACTCAGTTACCGTATGATCAGAATTGATGAGTACCGTGGAAAAGATCACAGCAAAGGCAATGCATTGCATCACCAACAGAGGGCCACAATGGGCATGAAAACTTCGGCCTGATTTCATGGAACTGCTTAATTGACAATCTAGTGCTAACAGAACGTCTATCTGTAGACACAACAAAAGCACGCTTAACCCTCAAGGAAATAGTTGCCCACATCAGTGGCAAAGCAATCCATGCTATCTCCATGCAACCGTTAGCTCATTCAAGTTGTGACGTTCTGAAGCAGCAATAAGATTCTCTGCTACAGTAAGCACACATTCACACAAACTATTAAGTAGCACTGTGAAATTGGGCCTACCCCCTGCATTATAAATGTGTGAGTCTATGAGCATGACTTCTCCCTGGTGTGTTGGATGTGAGATGAGATCACTGGGATAAACTTCTCGGAGCTGCTAAGCAAAAACTCTGCTTGGAAAATTTATGAGCTAAGCAAAACTCAACAGATAACCAGTCACACGCCACACAAGATCACATACCCTTTTGGCTGGTAATCTGCTAGTTACCAAATTTATGTGCTTTGCAAATACCTGCGCTTGGCAGCTCCTAGGCTTGGCCACTAGCGATCACCCTTTTACTTGGCGACAAAGCTAAAAACCTCGGACACCAACACAGGGGCCAATTTTGCTTGAAGTTAAAACTTTCACCAACACAAATGGACTCACTGGCTTTGCCCGTTTCAAATGTAGAGGTGGAGTTGAACATGCCCTTCTGGGGTGACATGTTTCGGCCATCCATGGTGTCTTCAGAGAAGCGACGGGAGTAGTTCAGATTAGCCTCGCAGCTCCCACCCGAGGATTGCTTCTTGAGGACAGGCGGGATCTTACTGCCTCGCATCCTGCCATTTTATTGGGGGAAAAAGGTTCGAAAAAGGGTTCGAAATATGTAACCGGGATATGACAATAAGAATACTGTGTTCTAAAATAAGTACATGATCTATGGGGGTTATAGCATCAGTGCTCTCTAATCAGAGGTTATGGGTCCGTTGGATCATTATTCAACAAGCTCTTGTTAGAACAGTTTAAAGGTAAGTCACATACCTGTGTATGAATGAAACATTTCAATTCTTTTTCACTGAATTCATCCTGACAATAAAATACACTCGTCCTTGTTCTACAGCATACATGTATTTCTGAGATGAGGTAGTGTTTACAAGGTGGGTTTGTACCTCCCTACTGACTGCTGGGTTCCATTGGCCACACACGCTTGGAGAGAAACGTTAAACCTACATGTACTTTTTCACTTCAGCTTTTCATAGCCAAAACCCAGTGTCATGAACGGACAACAGAATTGCTCAATATCGGGGGGGGGAGGGGAACAGGAAAGGCAATATGGCATGGAGTCGTCAACCTTTCAAGTTTCTTTCCAGGTTTCAATGAAGCTACTCTCTATGTTACCAAAGTCACACACGGCCACTTTTGGTTTCAACTGACGTAAATACTCCGCATGAGTAACAAACCAAAACAAATCGTACGGGGAATGTACGTCAATTGGCATGACTTCTTGGACATATTGCAGTCTTGATACCGGTACAAAGTAATTAAACTGTGACAGGTATGGAAGCAAAATACAGCCAGTTCTGATGTAAACACTGTACGGTAAGTTTTGATAAAGACACAGCCAGCTTTTATGATGTGTACATAAAATACTAATATCACCAATTTCACAATGTCCATTACTATCACCTTTTGATTGGATACTCTCAACTGTGATGTATACGCTCCAACTTTTTGTCACTTTGGTACTAATTTCTATAATTACAAAGGCTTTGAAACATATGGCGGAATTTCAATTTCAGTTTTATCATACACTGGTACAAGTTTACAAGCACTGTAATTTCAGCACTTTCAGTGTAGGAAAAACAATGAGATCATATCAAAGTTTCTGCTTGTTAAATTTTCTTCCAATGCTCAAAAACCACTGAGCACACAAAAACCAGAACAGTTAATCCAAGTTGATATTCATGAATCATGACTGCCTAATACAGGCAATCAACAATAAAGTGCACCACCAAGAGGTTGACACAGTAAAGCTATTTTTTTCCACAGTGCACTGTGAAAAACAGCTTTTCTTTATCAACAGAAACAGTAGACAAATTTTCTTTGCCAGCTCTGCTGGGGATCTTAAATTTTCCAAATGTTTGTTTGGGTAGAAGATTTCCAGTAAAATTTTAACTTATCAAGACAAAGTTTTTGGTGAGGTGGCAGAATGCTGCTCCGAGAATTCAACAGTCAAACATTCGCGCAAGTATCCACAAAAACAAACGCAAAGTTTACGTTGACTGTGAACTTGGAAAACCAGCCTCTCTGTGGCAACATCTTGGTGATGCCCTGCATCGTACATTGCTCATTTTTCGGTCTATTTAATTCCTGCACCTTGATAACGAGCCTCCACCCTCAATGTCGATCCGGTGGGGCAGCGACGCCTCGGTGGACTTGCTGCGCTTCAACTGGGGCTCAGGCACCGGCAGGTTGACGGTGATCATCTTCTTGTTGGGCGGTGGCGTGCCTTTGGCGGTCTTGTTCTTGACCCACTGTTTGGGGGTAGGGGGCGGGGTGACCGTGTACTGGTTGCGACTGTGGGGCTCGATCAGGCAAGGGGGTGGGGTACGGGGCACCAGGTGGACGCCGGGTGGCTCCGAGGAGGCCGAGCCCATGGAGGAGGTGGAGGTACGCTTCTGTTTGGGGCTGGTGCTCTCGGGGCTGTTGGAGGTGCAGGAACTGGTGTCAGTGGGCTCCTTGTCTGAGACGTCCTTCATGTTACTACTGACTCCATCCAGCTGAGCTGATTGGGATAAAATTATACCAGAAGATAAAAGACAGAAAGTAAAAATTAACGAAATCTGGCACAAATAGAAAATAAACAGCTACAAACCAAAACAGTGACCACAAAAGGCTGGTTCATACTTCAGGCAAGGTGACTGTCATCACATTGTCGGAGTTGAAATGAGCTCAAATTTGCAAATTCATAGCATCTCCACATGAGAAACTTACTCATTTGCGCATGGTAATTTTATGAGTACGTACTTCCAATCTAAATATGAGCTCAGGCGAAATCGGGAGCAGTGCGGCAATGGGAACACCGACCAGCAAAAGCATTTCTCAGTCCGAAAACTTTCACTTCAATTTTTTTTTTTAAATTTTCCCTGACTTTCTGAGAACTATCCAGGCAAGATTTTTTTTCCCCTGAAGTGAATGGTCTTCAGTTTCACTGCGATATCAGACATGTAGCAATTAGGCAAGTTGGTGACGAAACTGTTTTGACTGAAACACAAATTCTGACAACAAACTTAACTTGCTCTGCTGTGGCGACATGGGTTATTTGCACACTTTTTATTTATTCTCGTGGTGTAGTTTGGCACACAAAAAAATCAACAGTGAAATACTACATGTAGTATTTTGTTACCGAAAGGTTTCTTTTGATCGATAAATAAAATCAACTGCTTAAATTGTACATGTATCTTCATGTTGCAAATCTCGTCTTTTCCCCGATTGTGTTCGGTGTGACATATCGGGTCTGTTTTCACTTGGGTTTCTGATGACATGTTACTTTCTGTGGTCACATGGTTATTGGAAAAAGTCAGCGATTGGACTGTCCATGAATGGGCATGCAGTAGCAGTCAGGATGTTGCAGTAGGTGTAGATGCAAATTGTGCTGTGGGATGCGGTGTGGCATGCACGAGGTCCCATGGCAGATTTGGTAATATTTTTTGATCGGCGTCACGAAAATGTCGAGATAACCGGATACAAGCCATTTATTCCGAAATCACGGTACATACATCTGCCAATGCATGTAAATGTAATTCACATACATAACAACATGTGGATACATGTACATATGCACATATGCGGTGCACATGTTGAGCATCCATCCAAGTGGTTTAATTTAAATGCTTATAAGACATGTAAGAGAGCGCTATAACGGCAATCTACTGTAAATCAGCTGTTCGGTGTTCAGTGCTTGTCTCCAACCTGCACCATAGCCAGCTTTAATTTTGCCTGTCGCATTGTATTTTGCTCAAAACCGAGAAACATATTGCGTTGAAACTTTTATGTTGTCTTCCTCAAGTAATCTGAATATTCCTGAGAATTGAAGAACTTTTCTCTCAGACTGATTTTCCTCCACTTTCCATATTCAGAGATGCGCATGTTTGAAACCACAGAGAACAAAAAATTTCCTGAAATATGTACATGCACAAATACTACTTAATGAAAAAAGCTTGCAAAATTATTTCCCCACAACCACTAAATCTGTGAAAATCTTTTCCCACTTGTGAGAAAAAGTGCGAAAATCTTTTCTCACTTGTGGGAAAATCTGTGAAAATCTTTTCCCATTTGTGGGAAAAAGCATGAAAATATTTTCCCACTATTGGCACACTTTTTCACAATTTGTGAAATGAAAAGGAATTCCCTGGGAAGAGAAAAAATGTGAAAAAAATTTGCCCATTTTGGTATTAACTTTCAATTGCAATGTACTGTACATACACATACATATTTACATACCAGCACTGAAATTACCTTACTCCAAACATTTCAAACGCAAGCCCATCGCATTGTCTGCCATACCTCGATATGCTCTCTTCATGTTTTTGCAGGCAACCAGTAGCCTCTTCACCGTCTTCTCTTCACATTCGCAGTGGATGGCCTGAGACCTGATGTCGTACTCCGTCATTTCCAACAGGAGCGACAAGTCCTGCAACTTGTCCAGCATTCTCTGTGGAACAAACAAAGGTCATGTTCATGTTTCACCCTAAAAAGTCCTTTTTTTATCTTTACTGGAGAGTGACGCAGCAAAACAAAAAGGTGCACGTGAACGTACACGTACTTTGACCATATGCAGAAACTTTGTTTCTGCTAAGCCAAACACTTCAGCGCTTAGATGAATTGGGCACCAAATGGCTCAGTGAAACTAACCAATACAAGCTACTTTTACTCTTGATTGGCCAAAGCTGTTTTCATGAAGACCATACCAATGGCAATACACTGTTGGGTAACAAGACAACGGAATGAAACTAGATGTGCTAATGAGCAGTACCAGCTTTGAAACTAACTCTGCCACTTGTATGCAATGTAAGCAACCTGTACATACATGTATTTATTTAACGTGTTCTTAAACAGCACATGTACAAGAATCCAGAGATCTATAACTTTAACTTTCACAGAAAGACCGATCTTGCACAATGCCTTTATAAGATCATCAGCGACACCGGTACCAGTACCTCAAGCTAGTATTATTTTACTTTACATCTTATGAATGTATTTTCGCATTAACCCACTAAACCAAACATGGGCCATATTCTGTTTGATTCTAGTTACTGAGGCAGAATAGGAATGAGAGAATCGTTTACTCTCACTTCTTGAAGTAGCAGACCGCACACTTAGCCGTTGCTAAGATTTAGAAAGCTGGAGTATCTGCAGAAATCTGAAGAGAGTTACACGTAGGGTTGGGGCTAAAGGCATGAAAGTGGACAATATTTAAACAATTATTACATTGTTGACCTCAGATTTTTGTTGTCACAAATACTAATTGTAACTGACCCTTATTTGAAAAAATTCCAATCCTGTGCACAAGCCCAACTCAGCCTCTAACAAGATAATCAGTATTACCCTTGGACCTACATGTAGGACTGAAGAGCCTAAATATAGGCATGTGAGTGTGGGTACGTATGTGCCTGTGAGCAGGGTGAATTTATAACACATGTGTAGAGAGCACACGTCTGGCAGACACTGTCCCCTATGAGTGAGACTAGGCTGGGAGACACGTTAACAGGATTCAATCAGGAAAAGAGAGGAATTAACAAAAAAGGTCAGGACGCAGGGAGGAGAACCGAGCAGAGTTAAAACTCTGGCCCAGGGAAAAAAAAAAAAATCTGTGACCGCACACATGCGTCTGTGCGTACGTCACTGAGAGCAAGGAGTCTGCTAGACTGGCCCGGAGTCTTTCCCCACCGAGTTGTGACCCAAAATAAACTGCAGGGGTGAGAAGGAAAACCCCACTCATGCATCATTGGATTGCACAGGACAGATGTGCCCAAACTAAAAAAAGTGCCATTTTTGAAGCCCGGCAGGGTTGAGTCCCTTGATGCAATAGAGGTATGCCACTTGTAAAACAGTACTATCACTGCTCGTTATGACTCAATGACGTTTCCTTCCAACAGCAGGCTGTGGCACATCTAACGTTGAACCGGGAATCTCCACTGCAGGAAGATTACATTTTTCCCCCCTGATATTTTGACAGCAGAACTGCAGTGTGGTGATTTTTTTTTCGTGGAAATAACCTACCGGTAACTGATAATATCATGGCTAAAGAAAAAAAAAGGGGGCTCTTACGTACATGTAGATAGCATCTATTTTTTTCCTTCCTTTTTTTGGCATTTGTACTCAGTATACGTCAGTGAAGTTAATTTCAAACATGTAAATCTGACCATTTCTAGGGAAGGGAAGCCCCTTACACATAATTCTCCTTGACTGCGTATTTCCCTGTGCAACTGACATATTAAACAAGGTTGCATACGTATGGCAAGTGTCTGAGCGCGGACAGAATGATCAAAGTGGCATTTGCTGAAATCAACTTTGTGCTGGATGAACCAATTCTACAATGGTTGCTCCAGTAGCAGCCAGTCTGTGCACAGAAATGTACATGTACATGAAAGTCAAGCCTAATTACTTCCAGTTCTTTTAAAATACCGTCAGGAAGATTAAGAAGTTTTGGCAAGATTCAGAAAGGAACCTTATTTTGCATTTTGGTGCATGTGCCACAGGTGGACACTGAAAAAAAAGAACATTGCGAATACTTTTACATGTACCGGTATGCTATCCTTTTGGAGAAACAACAGTTCTAGAACTGCCAATCCGCACAGAATTATCATTTGTAAGTGGACAACGTGCACACACAAAATATACGGGGTGCGGCGATGTCTTACCTGGACCTCTGCTGTCCAGGGAAGTCACCACAAAGGAAACAGTCTGTTACAAACCGTGTCACACGTGATCAAAAAGGGCCCATTTACCACAAACATTTTGCCCTTTCAGTCCAACCAATCACCCACCCTTCCCTTTTTGGAGCTTCTTTTGAAATGAAATTAGTGCCCTCCATCCCAAGGCGGGAGTCGAATTGCCCCACCGCAAATTGAATCACTTACTATAAAAACAGGGAAAGGTTAGGCAAGAATAAATGAAGGATTGCCGGTGAAAGACAAGGATACATCTATCTTGTTTAAAAATATATGCCGCCGAAAAACACTTTGGCTTTCTTCCCTTCACTGATCGATGAAACTCCAAGTGCGTCATCCATCACTCTCTCAGACGTCATTGCTTTTATGTTCAATCCGTCAAGTACTTCCTGAAACTATTTTCCCTATGACAATCTTTTTTTGGAGGGGGGGTAAAGTGTCACAAGGTTGGAGTTTAATGTTAAGCTTGGGCCTGCTTTCAACACTTTTTACAATTTTGTTTTTACTCAAATATTTTTACATTATATCCCACTTCCACACCTAACATACATGTATCTCAAACCTCTGCAGTGGTATCACTTATTGAATTTAGAAATTCATAGAACAGTCTAAATAGAGTTTCCGGCCTACATTGTGCTGAGAGAAAATGAACGTGCCTACAATGTACACATGCATTTTAAACTTTTCATCACAGAGGCTTTCATGGACATTTTGTGGTTCCTGTTCTAATGAAAGCTGCAAAACTCAGTGCAAAACAAAAGGATGGAGGAAACTTGAAGCTCCAACTTCTTCTTTTTTTTTTTTTTACTTTACCTCTCGTGCATTTCCTTGGATGTCTACGACATGCAGCAATTGTCGCAGGTTGGGGTACTGGTTGAGTTCGTTATCAAGAGGGTAGCCGTTGTTCTTGACTCGCTGTTTGATTGCTAACTGCCGACCAAAGAGCTGGGCTAACTTGCCCTGCAGAAGAAAATGAAAAAGAGAATACATCTATTGTTTTCTTACTTTCCAAAAAACAATCCATTTGTCAGAGATGAGAAATCAACAACAAATCCAGCAGACGCAAGAAACAATGACAATATCGTGACAGTGACAACAATAAAATACTGTGCTTTTCTTGAGCTTTAAATAGGTAACACGGCATCTGTTCTCTCACAACTGATGAGAATTAGGTGCATCTTGCACATGCGTCATATATGTTTGTGTGTAAAAAAGTACAAAATAGTTCTGAAACCTGGTGATTTAATCCCTCACATCTGGGCAAATCCCGGGAAATTACATTCCTGCTTGGCACGAAATTCAAACGAGTTCCAGATTGTCAAGGGGTTGTGATATTCTACTTGTGGGTTAGCAACAGACGCCACACTGGCCTGAAATATCTTCTAAGAAACCACACCACGGGACATGAGATGGTTTTTTCTTTGGAACAATCACTCAGGCTTCAACTCGGAAAGTGAACCTCATTTTAGAATGAATAGAAGCAGCCATTGATAATAGATGTACATGTAGGAAAACCACAGCAGGAAACCAAAAGCAACTGTATGAGTTCCTGTTCTTAATGAATTACTGTGAGCCGAGATTTTACACAGGGCAGGGTGGTTTAGATATGGGGAATGGTCCCTCAAGTGTCCCATGATTAGGAGGAAGATACATGTATTGAAACACTGTTCATTTGTCATACAAAGGTACGGACACGTATTGTTCCTGAGACTACATCACATGATCATCACAAGTATTAGATGACTAACACGAAGTTGAATGACATGAACAGCACACAGTCGGGGGATAATGTAACAGAAGACGTGATCATGTGCAGAATGTATGTCAATGTATACATACATGAACATCCCTGCCAACATGGCTACAACAGCACAGGTCTGGGAGCCCATCCCTTATCAGTGCAGAGCAGGCCACCATGCAGGAAGTTACAGAATACATTGCGAGGCACCAGTTCCGGACTTCCTCGGAATCAGGACGTGTCATGGCTACTGAATTTCTCCTGATCTCCAAATTAGGCAATGTGGAAAACGGTTGAAGTATTACGGTGACAATTTGACAGAGATCACTGTCACTATCCATTTTGATATCAGAAACCAAGTTGAAGCATATTGACAAAGAACTTTTAGATGTGGGTAATTCCAGAAATTAGGGGTCCAAATGGGTGACATTTTTGTGTCCCTGTTACATCTGACCTTTGTTATTTGACATGGAAATATCACTGGAATTGATTTCAGACTATTACTATTTGTTTGGCAGGTGCTTTGCATTAATTCATCACTCTTGAAAATTAGATCATGTTGTTCTAAACTTACAAAATCATATGTCAGATGTGACGGGCATGAAAAAAACATGGACCCTTCATTTCTGGAATTACCCATACACATGTACATGTACCGTACCGGTATGTGTTTTATGTACATTGTACTGTACATGTACATTTGTAAACGGTTTGTACAGTAGTGTTGGGCGATTCCAGCATTTTTGGAATCGATTCCGATTCCGCCCATGAATGCCAAATGCCATGTTGAGTATACCCGGGATTACATGCAAAATACACTTGTAAGTTGTTTCCTAAACACTTGTGTTATTAAAAATTATCCCCTTTTAGTTGCATCAGAAACATTAAAGATTAATTATCACTACAGATTTTTAAATCAGAAATTTTAACTTGATGGAAGCATATCATTTATGGGAAAAGATTATCAATCTATGTAGCCCACCGGCTTTCAAGTTTTCCAGTTGAAAAACATGTAGAAGTGACCATGAGTTCTAAAATGTGCATTTGACAAGAAAGAAACACAGGGTACGTACATTGTACCTTTATTTTCATGCCGCCAAACTGAAGAAATATTTTTTTCTTAAAGTCCCAAAAAATGTGACCTTATTCCACCAACGATGAATTACGATAGTTTTCTTGATCTTTCGATTGTAAATTCCATCAACGTCTGGACTGCTTACGTGCCGCACAACACCGCTTGCGTCAGCAACCTGTTCGTGCAATCGCTGGTAAACATGTCTAAAAGCTACATTCTTCCTTTGCGTATGCCTGCTACCAGCTTCAACACGAGGCTGTTCCAAGGCAGAGATGGGAAATTTTGATCGTTGCTCATTTGACCTTCCATTCACTCAACAGGTTGAGTAGAATTTCTTTTCTTTATGGCAGAAATGAAGGATGGAAAGTAGTCAAAGATTTGTGTTTTGGCAGAGTGAATGACGGTAATCATGGTGCATATCTCACAGACTCAAACACGGAGCATGCGCAAAGAAACGCTTGCAGTCGGCCCACAGCCACAGGTCCGTACATACATGCACCAACAGAGAAACATGCATGAATTTAAACAGCGATCTCCACCTGGGCTGATGCCATTGCCAATCTCACCAGCTTCTCTTTCTTATGAATGGTTTAAGTTTAGTTGGCAAACCTGGAAATATTTGACTTTGAATAACTTTGGATCGCTGATTTTATGTCAATGTTTGTGGGTTTTGGGGAATTTTCCAAAAGCTGGCATCATGGGAATTTTCAAATGCTTCAACAGTTACTTGCATTTGGAGTATTTCATGGTAAAGGGAGCATTAATCTCAGGCAAAGGGCTGCATTGTTCAGGTTTTTTCTTTCAGTTCTGAGCAAATTTTTGTAATATGTGAGGAAGTACAGGTAGGCCTACTTTTCCCACCACAGTTTGCTTCGACCTTGAAGATTAAAGCGCGACGTTGGTCCAGCGGAAGATTTTTTTTTTTAAAGTAATAAACACTCCAAGGAATGAGTTTCTAATTGGTGTCAATCCTTCAGATGTTACAATTGAGTTTCCAATAAGAAATAGAGGGTAATCAGCAACAAGAAATTTCATTGCAAGGAATTTAGCATGTGGGAAAAACTCCGATGTACGTGTAGTTTTCATCACTCACAATGTAGCACCCAAATGCTCAACATGTTAAGGAGTCACAATTTGGCATGCAGCCAACAGTGGGCCATCAGACAAATTGGTCGGAGTACTGCACGGTGCTGCTGCTATTTTGCAAAGCATTCGGGCCATGTCTCGTCACAGGCTTCAGTTTTTGGCTACGAAAATAAAGCCTTGCAGTTTAAGTTCCTTGCTTTGGCTTAAAACCACACATTTTTTTCACAACTCGACGGATCATTTTATATGGCAGTCTTTTGGAATCGCTGGACTGTTCCCGGAATCGGATTTCAACGTTATGGAATCAGCGGTGGCGTGGATTCGATTCCTAAAAAAAGTGGAATCGCGACTCCGATTCAAAATTTGGAATCGTTTCTACCCGATTCCAGTGTGGATTCGCCCAAGCCTGTTGTACAGTAGCAAGTATCATAAGCTTGCTCTTACGCACAGGTGTGTTTAAGTCCCTAGCTTGCTCCAAACTGCATGTACAACGACCCATTGCCTATGTATGTGCCAATCATATTTTCAGTTTATGTTATGTGGGCATTCTTTATTTTTTCTTAACCAACAAGCGTATCTACAGTAGCAAAAATAAAAATCTAGAATTCCAGTTGAGTTTTGAGATACATGTGAGGTGTGCCAGTCCTGTTCCTTTCACATTGTTTCAAGCCAAAACCTACATTGGAGAATTTTTTTTCTCCCTTTTCCCCTTTTCTCTCAATGCTCACATCGAGTCAAAATATTGCCTTGCCCTTGCAGACTATCAACAACAAAAAAATGGAGGAACTGACACACCATTTTATGCTGAAGTTCCTACACAGATTTTGAAACATTCAACTGGGGAATGATATGTGTTCATGTCTTGGTCAATACATGGTCTGTTCAGTGCAGACAGCATGATACACTGATACGGTTTGAAGATGCATGAATGAAATTTTCTGATGGGCTTCATAAGTTATGCATTGTTATATGTAAGCATTATCACAGATGAACGAGAAAATTACGTAACATTGGCAATCTACTGAACACACACATACAGGAATACTGATACCAGTACCTTTCAATTGGCATTTCCCAATTTTGCATAATTGTAACGCCCACAAAGTATCAGTTACTGCTCATATTATCTACATGTACCTCTAACAAAAATTTCTGGCGTAATTACAGTACCAGTACATGCACAGTGCATGTACATTTAACACCTTGGGTTTTTCACCACCTAACAGTAAAACAGTATAAGTTTTGACGATAACATACTGCACTTTTGACTTAAAAGTAAAAAGTATACGTAGGTACATGTACATGCAGCCCGAATTTGCAAATACATGCAGCAGCTCATGTACACTGTTATAAACTTGAGACCTGGTTGATTGACGACATTACAAAAGCGAACAAAAAAAATAAATCTGCCAAGATTCTGAAGCATGGTTGCAGACTCCCAAGCTTGCACGTTATACCAGTACAAATACTATGTGCATACAGTACATGTATGAGCAAAATTGAGCACCTCCAGGCACTGAAAAGCTGACCCCTCTTGAAGCCACATTTTTATGTGCATCTACAAAATTTCAGGCAGATCAGTTGAGTTAGCTGGTGTCCAGGGTCTGCATAATAAACCTCCCAGGTCAGCCCGAAAAAAAAGGGGAAAAAAAAGAGAAGAAAAAAGAGCTGGTATCCAATCAGTGGCAAGCCAGGTGGTAATTTATGAAGGATAGGGGCCATTATGTATGCAGGCTTGACAAGATGTGGGGAAAGGAAAGGAGGTAACAGTATACAAATTAGACAGGTAATATCATCAATGCACATGTATTCAGGACAGAAGGACTGAAGATGGCAGATTTTCATAATTTATGGCTGCAAGATGCACCAGGCTGATTGTGAGGGTTTGGGCCACTGAGCAGGCTCAATAAATACACGTGTGTTTGTGGCTTACAATGCATTATTTACTCTACACCTTGGAAAAACACCAGAATTACACATGTGCCCATATACGTATTAAATTTGGAGAGCTAATTTTCAAATCTCAGCACGCGGGAGGTACATTATGTGTCCACATGCAATATAAAGTAACTTTGACTTTAGACTAATATATTCAAAGAAGGAAATGATATCAAGTCTAGTTGCTGCAGCACTGCAAATACATATACTAGTACCATTTTACATACAGGCAAGAGATGAAATGCATACAGGCTAAGTGAGTGAAAGTCTGTCGCTAAATGTGAAACCAACGATGCAATAGCTATAATCTCCTTCTCATGGTACATTTTACAAGACTCATTTCCTTCATTTAATGATGATTCATACGCAGTTACTGATGTGCACGTGACTGAGAAAACTCAAGAACATGTACCGAAAAAGCCCATTCATTTTGACTTGCCTCATTACCAGGCAGTACTGATTCATAAACTAAGTATACACCGTGTAACAACCCATGTTTGCCTGTGTACTGGGTGATCTGACTAACTTTGCTTCTTAATGTCTCAGGAAGGCAATGTGTTTATTTGGCTTTCCACAATTGGGAACCAGCCAATGTGTCCACTTCATACGTGTATGATTACCACTTTTGGCTGGTTGCCAGTACATAGTATTAGTCTAGTCCACAGTTTATGCCAGTATGCCGGTGCACGTACAATAAATGTGTCAAAACTAATTACATGTAGGCTAAAAACACCACAAGCAGAAATATATGCACAAACATTTACAGAAATCTTACTGATAAAACTGACAAACCTGCCTGTTTCAGAAATGTCAGCATATCAAGAATTTCAATAAACAGATAACAATTTTCTGCTAAGGAAAGGCTTAGCACTGTGCGTTTCTAAAGAGCAACCAATCTTTACGTGCGAGATGAAAACTCAAGTAAATTTTCAAGGATCTCTGTGTGTGTGTAACGGTAATGTAACTACTGCAGGGAACCATTCATTTTCAAGTACATGTATATGGCACGAAGACGACACTTTTAACCCGTGCGACAAGTTCAAACTTTCTCGTCAGTAACCAGTAACCAAACTAAACATTTTCTGGTGCATAAGCCGTTGGCACAAGAAATACAGGTGCTGATCAACAATGTAAGTTTGATTCATTTCGTAGTGCTATCGTCATACACCACAGAAACTACTGTTCATGTACATCATACATGCAAATGGGGATTTGGACTGCAATAGTTCATAGTGTTCGTGTGATTTCCCTCAATAAAAGTGACAAAAGTTTGATGACCGCTGATGTCTGCTTTATCATCAATTGATAAAGCTGTTACTGAAGGCCTGCATGTACCAGTACATGTAGACCCTGTACGAACATGTACACTGGGCCAAGATATTACTCCAGACTTCTGTTACTGATTTCTGTAAATGTCAGGGTCGTAGCTTCATCTTCATTTTTAACTGATCCTGCACTCTGTTTTTCCTGAAACCTTTGTTAACAATATGGGCACCTGGAAATATTTTACAAACACGTTCATAAAAAAAAAGAAATCTTGGTAAAAAAAATGTAAATTATAATAATTTTAAAGTTAGCTTTGCATGCACAATGTACATGTACCAGTATGCAAAATGGCATGCACAACAGGCTTTCATATATACATGTACATTGGATTTGTGAGGCCCTTCAAATTACACTTAATGTATTTCTTTTGAGGGCAACAGTTTTGATTAATATTTAAAACAGCCAGCCTGGTCCTACATGTACAATAGTAGTACATGTATATAGGAATTACACATACACATACATGTACTAGTATTACACCTGGGTCACCGGGTCTCATTTTGGGCTACAGTAATTTTTTCACTTTTGATGATCTTGCCAATGTGGTTATTGTGAACATTAGTTTCTTGTTACTAAATGTATTATCTATCCTGTATTTGTACTTATTTGTCTTGGCTAAATAAAATAGCAACCATACAGAATCTTGAGATACTTAAAGGGAGTATTTTTCACCAAAGAATATCATTATGATGTATGTCATCCATCTGTGCCTTTCAACCAAGCATTTGTAGCACATTTGTACAGAAGAGTTTTGTGTGTGGAATGTTTGCATTGTTGGGTAATGACGTTGACCATTTTTGTTGTATCTTCTGAAAGACAGCTTTTTCAAACAGACTAACTGGCCCACTGTTACATTAACTGATCAACTGAAATGCACTTGCTGACCTCTTGCGAACCAAGTAATGTACGCATTAAGTGCAAAAACAATACCCCTTTTCAACATTTTACAGAATACTTTCAAGAGCTTATCCCCCCCCAAAAAAAATTATCCCCCGAATCCCGTACTCTAACAAATTACGAGATTCATGTGTATCATTTTAATATTTCAAGTCTATGGCTCACTTAAGAGGACTGTCAAGTGTAAAGTAGTTTGCTTGTTTATGTCCCAAATATTGACTCAGTTTTTTACATCCAGGGGAATACCCTCTTTCAAACTTACATCACTTCCTCCACACCAAAATCCTCTCTGAAATAAACAGAAAAAACATTAAAATGAAACTTTCTGCACCGGTATTGACAGTCGGTGAGTCATGCTCTCTTGGCAGGGGAGTAAACACTCTGATTCCGAAACACCTTCCGGACAAGTATTGTAAGTGCATATCAGTATGGACAAAGTACCGTGGGACTCAGGAATCATTATGGAATTGTTGTTCTGTTATTGTCGTTGGTCCTTTTTTGGGCCTGGTGACTAAGACTGATCTGGGTGAATCCCAGGCACCAATGGGAACATTTCGCAACAGAATGAACCAAATGATGCTGAACCCAGCCCCTGGAGTTGACTACCACAAAATCACACCCTGATATACCGGTACCAAAATGGTTTAAAAAACCCGTTTGCAATCTTGACAGAGTTTGATAGCTTTCAATAAAGCTTACATGTATTAAATGGCACTGTGCCAGCATTTACATACATAAATCAAGAAACTGCTGCCCTAAATATACATGTAAATCGTACACATGTATATCACTTAATCAAAATTCACAAACAGTGTCTTCATCACAGATTGTCTGTTCTTGAAAGCCCATAGGACTCCCATAAACTAAGCACTTTTCCAATTCAAAAATAACCAACATATATGTTGGCGTGCATATTTGCATGTACTCCAAAATAGTATTCATATATACTTTTGGTAATTATGACGCCAACCATAAATGAAAGAAGATAAATTTTTCACAAAAATATCTCTCTCGAGGACCATGGTGATCTCTTAAAAAATGGAAAATTGTGCGAATTCTCATATGCTTTTGGCCTCCTCCTTTGGCTAAAATGCACAAATTACTGTTAGATTGCCAAGGATTTCCAAATTCTTCACTTGATGCACTATCAGGTCAGATCCCGAGAAAACAAGGAAAGGGAAAAAAGAAAAAGGAATTGAATTTGAATAAGTCCATGGCACACAAGCCTTGCCAAGACCTCAGAGATTCGCTGGGCAGAGAAGACCAGGGATACAATTGGAACCAAGCCAACAGTTCTGATTTCTCACAACCCCCCACCCATCACCCCAAATAGCTCTCGGCTACAGTATGGCTCTACGTCACAAGAGACTCCCCGCAGTTAATTTCACAAATCAATACTTCTCCTTGTAAAACTGCAGTGAATGTGGGCTGTGTTCGACTTAATCCTGTCTGGCTCCCTCCTTTGATGACTTACCGCACTGTCAGACTTTACAATGGACTTCCACTGCACCAGCAGTGGGGTAGTCTATTGACAACTACTAGCCCTACATGTTATGTCCTCACAATGAACCCTATTAACATGAGCTCACTGTGAGGGTTTTCATTTCTCCAAGCTGAATTTGACATGAGACAAAACCAGGCATTCATTCCAGTTGTGGTCCCTTTTAATTTATTCTTCATTCTCCGTACTGTCCATTCTCTTGTGTATTGAAAGAAAGGGCATCTTTGTCCCACATGCTTTAAATCTCTGTACAATCACCTGGCGAACTCGATACACATACAATGTAGAAGTACCGGTTCATATAGATCCCAAAATGTAACATCTGAAACCCTTTGTATACTTTTAGAAACAGGAAATTGCAATGATAAAATTCTTGAATTCTTGCAGCTCTACACAAGAGGTATACACCACTCAAAAGGATTGCGACAGAGGCTGGAGAAGAACACTGATGGATTTGGGGAGGGATATGGGAGACATGCCCATCCCCAAAGGAAAGATGTTTCACAATGAAAAAACCTGTTCATCTGGGACACCTGTGTTTCATTTCCCTTCTTTTCTGAAGCCTGTAAAAAGTCCTAACTTTAGCCTCACCCCTAAGAAAGGCTTCAAAAGGTATGATAAAAAATTCACAATTTTGTTGGTACCACTGCACCCCCTAATAAGTTGGCTCTGAAAGTGTGGTTACTGTGCAAGGAAAATCTTGGCAATGTTACCATTTACTGCTGTCTTGAAAAGAGGAAGCAAAGGAACAAATAAACCAAAGACATCTGTACAGGATGATTTCTGTTCTGTGTTGGGATCTTCAGACAGTCCATAATTCACTTTTTCTACTGTGCATGCCCAATTGTCTACAAACATATACATGTATATGTACACAGACACATGCATGTTCATGGTACATGTATCTTTAGGTGCTATTGATGAGTACCCAAGTGTGATGTCACTGTGAACCAGAATGTGCAGTGTAAAGGAATGGAGTATGCGTGCGTTGGTTATGCACTGGTTCTGGCACTAATGCCTTCAACACACATGTGTATTTTCACTTGTGTCTCTATACCAATACAAGAGCTCACACACAACATGGACAGTGACAATGTGCATGTGTACAAAGTCCTGTGTAACATACATGTACATGTATACTGTACAGTACTTGTACCAATGTACATGTATGGAAAAATTTTGTGCATGTACATGTATGAAAAATGCATGTAGTATATAATGTGTACATGTACATGTATCCCTGAATGCACACTGTACGCAAACATATACATATGCATTCAGAAGCTAGGCATACTGCACACTGGGTGTGACCTAATATTAAGGTGTGGCACAAAGCCAAAGGTCATTGCTGCAAGGCTTTTGGCTGTGGCACATGTACCCCGGTACATGTACATGTAATTTGTACATTTCTAGTTTGTTGTCTGGTACATGGATGCACACAACTGTACCTGTAATGTACACCTTTTGAATATACATATAAGTAACAAGTCTCTTGACGACAGAGTGCTGCACTAAAACATCGAGTTAAATGGTTCTCCTCAGAGCCATGTCTCAGTCATAGAAACAGGTACACGCACCTGCAAACTGTGTTACAGCCTCAAACTCCTGGGTCTTTGTACATGTACAGTACATACATGTACATGTATGTGACCCATGTACTCTTCAAGTAGATATCATACAAAGTTACTGAACAAAACAGTTCCACTGAATGTAACCAGCATGCATGTACATGTACATGCATGTGCATGTACATGTACAGTAGGTGTATACAATAAATACTCCAGTGTGCATATAAAAATCAGGAACAAAAAAATCACACTGTCACACATGTACAGGCTACAGCTACATGTAATGTGGTCTCTTTACATTTACTCAGGTACGCAAAGACTTGTTAATTAATGTACACGTAGATGTATGGCTGGTCAAATTCTGATATCCTCATAAGGTTAAAAGTTCAGGAGTGCAAATGGGCTTTGCGCATAAACAGGACCTTGAGCGAAAAATCTGTACACAAACGCATGCATTTATTTGAAATGCCTCTCTCACTGTCCATGTTTTATTTACAGCCCAATCAATGAATCTTTCGGCCATATGTAAAGCCTTTGACCTCCATCTGCAGCAGTGTCCTTTACCCATTGTTCTGGGGTCACGCTCAGTTGGTGACCTTGCTGCACAAAAACCCAGGCACCACGGGGCTAACCTTTCTGTACCACTGCACATCTCTTTTTTGTTCCTTGCATGTACTGGTAATCCACAAGGACTATACACACATGCATTGCCCTATATGCATATGAAAGTGTACATGTACAGTACATGTAATGCTTGTATCAATCTACATAGCCTCCTTGAAAACCACAACAGTGAGAGTTTTGCTAAACATGTTGTAAATGTGCATCACCACATGTACATACATGTACATGTAGCATAGTATATTGAGCTCCTGCCTTACTAAACCTGATGACCATGATCTGATGATAGAAAGACCATGCCTATCCTGATTTTTCAGGCACACCCTGTTGTAGGGTTGTGAATAATTTCTAGTCCTCCCAATGCTATGAATTAACCCATACTATACCAGTACATGTAGGTACACTTGAACAAGTACACTGTACACATAGATACACATGCACATCATGATGCATGCATTATTCTCAACTCAATTTTGCATAATCTTTTCAGCTCCAAAACAAATCTCATTTTTTAGTATACTTTCAGTTTATAACTGAATAACTACAAATCATGCCCTGCGGTGTTACACAAGTTGTCATTTAAAATGAGCTCCGGTGTACTTCCTGGTGAATCCTGGTTTGCTGAAATTTACATCTATGAAGAACCAATAAAGCCAACATTCATTATGTCTGCATTCTTTAAGAAGTGAGCAGTGCAATTGGGTTTGTAGAAATTTGGGAGTTTCTGCCAACGAAAGTACAGAGTAGAAAGTTCCTAAGCTTATTTGCATGACTGCAGAAAGTATTTTGATTTTCAATTTTGCTGTATGTCCTCCTAGTCCAATGACAACCACCAACATTTTAAAAAAAATTTGATGACAACCACCGGTACCCCCAAAACCGAATCTAAATTTAAGAAAACAAGCAGAGATGTTTTTTCCACTGAGCAACCATTTGTACAATACTGGCACAGGTAATACCTAGTACATGTACATGTACATGTACATGGCACAAGCTCCAACAGTGCAACTCCTGGGCAACTCCTGGACATGTACATGTACATGTACATGGCACAAGCTCCAACAGTGCTACTCCTGGGCAACACTAGCTGCCTGCAGCTGCATAACAATCTGGAAGCCTTTACATACGACATGTAATGTACATGTACATTATACAATACATGTACATATGTCCATCACAGTAACACTGAGGCAACAGCAGGATACTGTGGTCATTGGCTCAACACAAGGGTAACTATTGGTGCAGCATATATACCAGGTGTGCAGGGCAGGTTACATGATTATCTAGTCTGCATTCCTTTCAAAATGCCTGCCCCTCCTCCCTGTGACCTAGATTGTACTACAGAATCAGTGTCTGCTGTGCTCCACACCCTGACCTCACCAGACACACCAGTGTGTACAATGCAGGAAGCCTGATATGACTCCAGATAATTTACACATGCCATGGGATTTTATTGAGGTGCAGATTTTGGGGGGGGGGAGATTCCTGTATGGAGCAATGCAGGGGAGCTTTTACTGGCAGGTTGATGACATTCCTGGCATGCCTGAATGTTGTAAAATACCTCACACTGGCTACAAGAAACATTCGCGGCCAATGAGCAATTTTTTGGTTTGGGTTCACTGCAGGCTGGGTGCATGGCAAAATCTGAGCTGCACATGCATATGTTGTGGCACTTAATAATTGTGATCCGATAAGGCCTGGACTTTCACTAATGCCAAAGGACAGCATACACACACGTTTACATGTGTACATGTACACTGTACCAGTACATGTACAAATTAACTTACCACATCTGTGCATATGTACATGTACACTGGTACCTGTGTACGCACGCGCAGGCATTCAGGCCTACACTCATTCCTTCCAAGTAAATTAACGTTCTGCCCTGTGGGTTAACTGTAAAAGAGCTATGGGCAGAGACCCCCTTGCCATGAGGAAGAGGGAGGAATGAGCATCTGCATCGAGTGATTCCCTATAACACTCACAATGCTTAGTTCCCCCAAACTCCTGTCACTTGAAGTCACAGAATTTTCCAAAATGGTCACTCACACTGCTTAGTTCCCCCAAAACTCCTGTCACTGCAAGTCACAGAATTTTCCAAAATGGTCACTCACAATGCTTAGTTCCCCCAAAACTCCTGTCACTGCAAGTCACAGAATTTTCCAAAATGGTGCAGTGACTAAGTTCTGGAGTGTCTGGAAGGATACCTGTCCGAGACTGAGGTGTTCACTTCTATGTTAGATTGTATTTCACACGCAATTTTTTTTTTCAGATAGAAACTAATGCACATTTGTGGCACAGGGGCGAGCAAAACTCTGACCCGAAAAGGCTCAAATACGGGTAGGTACAAAGTGTGTATCAGTATTAAGCAAGTCTAGCAGGATTTAGCCACACAAACAGAATGTTGTTCCAACCATTTCCAGGATCTAGATAAAATATCTCATGCACATTGTGCAGATACAAGGAAGTGGCTGTGTGGAGTGTGGACACCCCCCAATTTGTGGAGTCTGATCAGTGATAGAAATGTGTCCCACAATGGCACAAAGACTACGAGCAAGAATCTCAGACGTGCAATGTGTAATCACTAATCACAGACTACTCAGACCCTATTTTGGTTTCTTCTCTGAAACACTAAGTCAATAACCTCAGTCAGGGGGAATTGTCTACCGGTACTTCGCGTTCTGCGGACACTGGACCTACAAGCCCCAAGTATTCATCACCCCCATTTAAACTGTCTTTGCCCTCTGAATGTTGAGTCAATGCCCAGCCTAGTGCTGCACTGTCTGTGAGTCATGCACTCCATTTCCTTGAAACCTGGGAGTAATTAGACTTGCTTGCCAGTCCCTTTGAAACAACACGGATAAAAAGGGTCCGCGGAAAGACTTACTGTTCTGGGAGCCACAAGATAAAAACAATGAATGGTAGAACTTTTGGGATTCAAAAAAACCCAATCATGGACCTATCATTCAACAACCTGGCACTTGAGACCTATTGTATGCACTGGGACAAGTCCAATGAATGGCATTTCTTTCTATCTCCATAGGCACAAAAAAGACAAGGTCACTGAGTGCAGTGTACAGGCAGATTTAGGCTGCATTGAATTACGAACATTAAACGTACATGTACCATGCCCAATTGGACCAGCCACTGCTAACTCCAGAACAATGGAGATTATTCTAAATGTAGGCTCAGTGGAAAGAGGATTCCAACATTGGTTCACACAAGTTGTGATGAAATTAAGAACGATAAAAACATCATTTTGAAATTCCTTACTAATGTTTTCCTTCCAATTTGCAAATTCTCCTTTTCAGTATTTGTTTACCTCTAATTACATGTACAATGTTTCTGATCAGATATATATACGGTACTATTTACATTGTTACAACAAAAGGTAAGTCTGGCTACAACAGAAAACAAACTGTTACGTGATGACATTCAGATGTTCACCTTTGAACATGCATGTCATGTACATGTACTTTGCGAAGATTCAGTAAAGTGTTCTTTTTCAGAAAATTTCCATGAAAATGATATTATTGACTTTGGTTAGACCAAACAAAATAATACTAGTGCTTCCTATTACATTGAGGAAAAAACAGGTTGGGTAGGTGGGTAGTATTTTCTTTTTATCTTCTAAAGGTTTTGGGTCAAAAATATTTGGGTGGGACTTTTTTTTAAAATAAAAAGTGATGTTGATGGTTCATGAAAGGTTTTCGGCTATGTAAGAAAGGGTTTGATTCAAACGTGACAAGCAACAAAAAGAAGATTGCAACATCTATGGTCAAGTGGCTTAAAATATCTATTGAGATCAGGTTAAGTTTGAGTAACTGGTACGAAAACTCTTATCTCCAAGCACTCGCGGCAGAACGATGTTTGAAGGGGGGGCCATTAATAGCTGGAGCTCGATCCATTGAGCTCCACCCAATTATAGGACCTGCAAAAAAGTGGTTGGGGGGACAGGCCCCCAGTTGAAAAAAAGTGGGGGGGGGCACTGGTCCCCTGCCCCCCTTCCGCCGCCATTGTCTCCGAGTGTCTGCAAAAACATGCCTTTATTTACACAAAATGAAAGACAAAGAAATTAGCTGGTACAGATAAAACTCATACATAAAATTCTAAGGCAAACGCTCCTCCCCTGGCTCGCAGCGTGCTGTCTGCCGCCATGATGCATGCAAGCACAACGTGCACGATGTGATGTGTGTGACGTGATGTGCGAGCGAGTGCGATACATTCATAGTCTGTGACCCAGATAGCTTTCGTATTTAATAGCAATGATGGTTTTCGTTCGGTGAGCAGATGAAATGCACGGATGACTAACAGCAATGGGCAATAGAGGGCATCATGAGGAACTCTGAATGGGCCCCGTGTAAATCAATGGGCGTGGCATGTATTTGCATGGTGCTTGATCACAATCACACGGCGACTACCACAAGATCAATTCGCTCATGACAAATGCGTCAACTTTCAAGCAATAAAAAAGTTTAAAAACCTAAAACAATTACAAAGCTGTGTGTTTTAAATAAGCAGGAGAGTTGGCAACAGTATTTTTTATTTCTTGTTTAATCAAAAAGATTTAGGGTGGGTGCAATTTGCTAGGTTGGGGTGAGTAACCAGAAGCATAACTACATGTACTACATGTAATTTGTTTGACCTTACTTTAACTCAAATCAAGCTATGTATTGTCACTTGTTCATAGATTTTGCACGTGATTGCAATAACTTGATTTTTAAGCTATTTCCTTATGTACATAAATCCTTGAAATGATCAAAACAATTAAATTATTACACATGGTAACGGCATATCACATTGATTAAGTTAACACTGGAGAGATAAAGTTAATCGATATTCTGCTGAAGTAAATTTACTCTGCTGTAATTCCTCGTTACCATTAGTCAGCATGTGTCACCCAATAACCTTACACTATAAATAATCTCAATGACCCCTGTAACACAAGACAGGCTTGACCAGATACTCTACTCTGATCAATATCAGTTCAGAAAAAAAGAGACCAGGTCACATTTATTTCTTTTCTACGAAAAAGAAGATCAAAGAATCAAAGCCCACATCTTACATGTATACATGTAAGGGGTCCAACTGCACAGTTACAATACAATGTACATGTATATTACCATACTGCACAATGTACATGTACGTGGCTACAAATAATGTACAATTTATGCCGCACTTATCTCTATGGCCCCCAAACAGTACACATTGTACATGGATTACAGATGGTTTCTTGGATACATGCATTCCTAATGTGTCATTCATTCTTGGCATTACTTACATGTAAACTGAATGTAGAAATTTTGATAGGCATGTACATGTACATGTAATGTAACACAAAGGTACACATACCGGTACTAAGAAACTGGCAAATCTTTAGGTACTCTTCCTTGCTTGCTATATCAAATGTTAAAAGCGGAGTAGAGAGATGAATTGAGACAGGCCTGTTTGTACATGTACATTCGGATTCCATTCATTTCCGGTTTCTACTACCAGTTTTATTTTTGTTGATTTTTGTTTTAGATTGAACTTCATTAAATTACACTGATTATCAATGGACCATGCATGTAGTATGGCAACATATGCTTTATGTTCTATGCATGACTTAGAAACTGATTACTGATCTGTCTCATCGAGGTACAAGCACTGCATTTTATACGGTTTTTGTTTTATTTTTAACATGTTGAATAAAATATAATAAATGCCCTACCAGCATTAAAACTCATCATATTCTCATCTTTTTCAATAGGCTGATTAAACTGAATGTTTAGGTTTACAGGGTTGCAGCTGGCAATTGGCAAACATTTTCAATGTACATTTACAGGAACTTATTTTAATGTAGTTCTATTGCTCAGAATTTATACACAACATCTGTAAATATTTATCACTTGGCAGACACAGACAGCTGACAACTGGAGCCCTGGGTTAACACTGCTGCCCAAGAACACATTTCACACCTGGCCCATTTTTAAAAATTTGTTTCCCAAAAGTGTGTTTTTCTGCGAATAAATAAAACTTCCAGACAAATTTCACGCCAAATTCAGTCCTACCTGCCTGAACACAAAGTCAATGATTTTGTGCATGTTCAAAACAATATGGAGCTACTGAGCAACAGTCATGACACTGTATCACATCAACCTGTCATGCTCCCTATTAATGATGACAATATTAATAACTGTACGTGTACACATGATGTATGCAGCATGTTAATGTTTAACAGGAAATAAACCAAGAAGATACACCATAACAAAGCTGACTGGTAGTGTTCGGTGGATTTTAGGATTGGTTTATCCTCTTCTACCATGTCTGCATTCTATGGCTCCCTGAATTCACTTCAGGTGTGAAGATGTGGAACTTATAAATATCAGAA